>NC_041380.1:591313619-591337708 GCF_002162155.2 Triticum dicoccoides
GGGAGGCCGAGGTGTCCAAGAAGGGGAAAACCCTTTCTCCGGACTACTCTATCAACGCCAACGACGGCAGAGAGGAGTGGCCGCTCAGGGCCAAGCCCCTGGCGAAATCGTAAGTGTCCGAATACCAGAGTAATTCGTAGCATTCTTTTATGGCACAACCTTTCCTTATGTCGAATATGATCATGCAGTCCGCCCAAGGCCGGGCTCGACGAGTCGTCGAGCGGCTCCCTGGATTCATCGGATGTGAATTCACTTCCGACGGCTACCTCCCCCCGCCCTACGGACGACACCGAAGTGTTGTCCCAACAGGTTCCAAGGCAGGAGGAGGTGGTCCTGGAGGAGGCGCAAGTCAACCTTCCGGACTCCAGGAGCAAAGGGGATAGAACCCCTAGGGCTCCAAGTCCGGCTTTGAGCCGGACACCGCGCCGGAATCCTCAACTGTTCCGTACTACGGCAGGCGATCTCCTTCTAAGAGGAGCAAGCCAACTGAGCCGGCGGCCCCCGTCCAGCCGGAGGCGCCGGACAATCTGCTGGAGGTGCTTAAGGGCGCCTCCATCGACGGGGAGCACCGCACTATTATGTGTGCGGTGATCCAGAAGGTTCAGTCCGCCAAAAGCGGGCTGACTGAAGCCTGTGCCAGCCTTCTAACAGGCTTTGAGGTAAGTAAAGAATATATAAAAATATTACCGCATAGATAGTAGCCCCTGATGCTCTATTTGGCGTTCGAAAAGAAAAGCCGAATAGAGGATCTAATTCGCAGGAGTCTAACAAAAATGAGTCAATATGCGTATGCGGGCTTCACTGCTGACGTCCACCGCACTGACTGCAGAGGTGGACACGCTGAAGCATGATCTCGAGCCGTCCAAGCAAGAACTCGGACTTGCCAAGCGGCAGCTCGAGGAAAAGGAAGGTAAGAAATACCTTATTGAAATATATAAAAGTTGCAATTGCAAAAAAATAACAGGATTGACGTGGCTATTGTAGGGGCCACGACTGAGGTGGCAACCCTTAAACAAGCACTGTCCGAGGCCAAGAAGAAGGCGGCCACGGAGCGCACCGAGCGGGAGAAGTATGAGGCGCAGGTTGGCGAGGTGTGGCGAGAGCTCCAGGCTCTCATGAAAAAACATGAGAGTTTGGAGCTTGACTTGAAGACGCGAGCGTCCGAGCTCACGGCGACCATTGAAAATGCCAAGTCTGCCAAGGCCGAAGCCCAGAAGGCCCTTCAGGAGGTGGGTGCGATGAAAAAGATAGCGGCGGGTAAGGCTTTCTTTATGCAAAGCAAGCATGTCAAAGTGAATTACTTGTTACTTACCCGAATCCGGAGCTCTCCAGGAGCATTCATATATTTGCCCTGCAGCGTGTCTGATGCCGCCGCATTCTACCGAGCCGAGGAGGGCAGCTCGATGGAGAAGGTGTTCTGGTCGCAGTATGCTGAGGCCGGACACCCTGTGCCCTTGAGCGACCAGCTGAAGCAACTGGTCGAGCTCCACAAGGTGGCCGAATAGGCCATGAGGGGCCTCATAGTTCGGTTGTGGCCTGGAGAGGCTCTGCCTGGGAGCTACTTCGGGCTGGTGTGGCGGCTGGTGGAGGCTTGTCCAAGGCTCGAAGTCATCAAGCGCTCCGTCTGCATCGAAGGTGCCCGTAGGGCCCTTGCCCATGCTAAGGTGCACTGGGGCAAGCTGGATGTTGAGAAGCTGGTGAAGGACGGGCCACCGCGGGCAAAGAGCATCGCAAGCCCGAGCTGTATTATGAGGGCGTTCTGAAGGGTGCCCGCCTTATGGCGGATGAATGTTCTAGGGATGTAATTTTTGAGTAAACTCGCTCGTTTTGTCCTGTGCGCTGAAAACTTGTTCGTATGCGCTAAGCAATGCTTTTTGAATTTAAAATATTACCTTCTATGCGACTGTTTATCATATTTAAGAGATGGCGAGTCGTCGGCTTCTACCCCCATGCCACTAGTGCTGGGGTGTTCGGGATAAACCTGAGTGCTCTTTTTCCCATTTTTGGGTCCTTCGAGGGAGGCGCTCAGCACAACGAACAAGGCAATCAGACTATAATGCTTGAACACTCTCACTTAGCCATAGAATTCTATAATTTTAAATTTCGGCGAAGCCCCTAGTATTCGGAAGACCGAGTTCGGGGCGCTATCCACGCCTTGGCCGGACAAAGCCGCCTCCTCACTCTAAGCGGCATAAGTCTTTAGGGACTCGAAAAACCTCTCGAACAACGACCAGTCTCTCGCTTCATCATGACAGTCAGTTTTATCTTTGTCTACTGAGGTGCTTAGCCCAGCTTAACTGGGGCACAATCGCAGTAGTTCTCCTAGTGCTACCTTAGCTGATATAATGGAACGTAAGGCACCAAAACATAGGAGCCGGGCAAACCCAACTATTGACCCAAGACATGATTTGAAGCTGATGCATATAATGCTATAAGTTCAGGGTGCCACACTTGTGAAAGTGTTCGGACTTGTCACACCATATTGAGGGGTACTTAAGCCCCTGGCGTATTGGCCGTACCAGAGTGTACGGTTGCAACATGTCAGTAATGAACATATATAAAAGAGATTAATGCAATAATAGACGAGAGCTACGCATTGTTTATTTAAAAAAGCTACGATCAAAGCAGAACGATACAAATAGTGCAATAAGCAAAAGGCGGGACTATTTAACATGTCCTATCCAGGGGCAGGCTGCGGAATGGTATGCGAAACAGGTATATTGCTCGTTATAGAGACCACCTGGGAGTTCCATGATGCGGCGTAACTTTCTGCTTCCCTGGTTCTTGCATCGTTTGTGCGGCAATTGTACTGCCGATTAGGCCTTCCGAAGAATGGAGTCCTGAAAGTAAGAGAAAATTAAAAAATTGGCAGCCCCTAGTGTAGTTTAAGCCGTGTTTCGGGCGTGCCGTGATAGTGCCCCTCTCCCTGTTCCCATGGTATTTCCAAAGCGTAATTATGTACGCGAAGCACTGGTTTTGCAATTTCGCGAGGGCTGGGGTTGGGGCCGCATTGCTACGCTTGTTCGGAACGTGCCAGACGGTCTTGTTGTAGGTTACTCCGGGCGCGCTTGAAGGTGTCCAGACGTTTAGTAGCCGGAGTGGAGAATAGCCTTGAAAAGGCTGCTTTGCACTTCTGCTGCGAGAGCCGCCGTATGCTCCTCCGTTCGGAGAGAGCGTTTGATGTTTCCATTGACCGTAATGACGCCTCGAGGGCCTGGCATCTTGAGCTTAAGGTATGCGTAGTGCGGTACCGCATTGAACTTGGCAAATGCGGTTCGCCCGAGCAGTGCGTGATAGCCACTGCGGAACAGGACTATGTCGAATATTAATTCCTCGCTTCGGAAATTATCCGGAGATCCGAAGACCACTTCAAGTGTAACTGAGCCTGTACAGTTGGCCTCTACACCTGGTATGACGCCTTTAAAGGTCGTTTTAGTGGGTTTAATCCTCGAAGGATCGATGCCCATTTTTCGCACTGTATCCTGATAAAGCAGGTTCAGGCTGCTGCCGCCGTCCATAAGGACTCTAGTGAGGTGAAATCCGTCAATAATTGGGTCTAAGACCAATGCGGCGAATCCGCCGTGACGGATGCTAGTGGGGTGGTCCCTTCGATCAGAAGTGATCGAGCAGGAGGACCATGGGTTGAACTTTGGGGCGACTGGCTCCATCGCGTATACGTCCCTTAAGGCGCGCTTCCGCTCCCTCTTGGGGATGTGGGTTGCGTATATCATGTTCACCGTCCGCACTTGTGGCGGAAAACCCTTCTGTCCAATGTTGTTCGGCGGCCGGGGCTCCTCGTCGTCGTCGCTATGCAGCCCTTGTCTTTATGTTCGGCATTTAACTTGCCTGCCTGCTTGAACACCAAACAATCCCTGTTGGTGTGATTGGCTGGCTTTTCGGGGGTGCCATGTATCTAGCACAAGCGGTCGAGTATTCGGTCCAAACTGGACATGCCCTGAGTATTTCTTTTAAATGGCTTTTTCTGCTGACCGGATTTATAGCCTCTAAATCCGGCATTAACTGCCGTATCCTCAGAATTGTCGCCGTTAATGCGGTGCTTTTGCTTGTTGCGACACGAGCTGCCACTGTTGTCCTTGGTATCCGAATTACCAGGGTTCTTGGTCAAGTTATTGCTGCGAGCCAGCCAGTTGTCTTCTCCCGCGCAGAAGCGGGTCATAAGCGTCGTGAGTGCTGCCATAGATTTCGGCTTTTCCTGTCCAAGGTGCCGGGAAAGCCACTCGTCACGGATGTTATGCTTGAAGGCTGCGAGGGCCTCTGCGTTCGAACAGTCGATGATTTGATTTTTCTTTGTTAGGAACCATGTCCAGAATTGCCTGGCCGACTCCTCTGGCTGCGGAATTATGTGGCTTAGGTCATCGGCGTCTGGTGGTCGTACATAAGTGCCTTGGAAATTATCGAGAAATGCAGCTTCCAGGTCCTCCCAACAACCAATTGATTCTGCTCGCAAGCTGTTAAGCCAATGCCGAGCTGGTCCTTTAAGTTTGAGAGGGAGGTATTTGATGGCGTGTAGATCATCGCCGCGGGCCATGTGGATATGAAGGAGATAATCCTCGATCCATACCGCAAGATCTGTTGTGCCATTGTATGATTCAATGTTTAAGGGTTTGAAACCCTCGGGGATTTGATGATCCATTACTTCATCTGTGAAGCATAGTGGGTGTGCGGCGCCTCTGTATTGGGCTATATCACGACGTAGCTCGGACGAGCTTTGTCTATTGTGTTCGGCCCAGCCGGATTTATTATATCCGGAGTGACGATCACCGTCACGTGCCGTGGGGCGCCCGCGCGATCCGTAGATCGATCTTGCTTGCCTTGCCTTATCCTCCAATATGTCTTGCAGGTCTGGTGCATTTTCCCGTGCCTTGGTAGTTTTTGAGCGGCGCCGGGGTGCGGCTTGAGTGGAGGCCCGCGAGGCCTCTCTGTCTCAGCCGCGAGGTGGCCGGTCAGCCGCATCATGCGTTGGTGATGTAGGTTTAGGTGCTTCCTCCTCTGATCGGGGTAGCAACCTGCGCTTTGGGTAGCTCTTGGAGGGGCGTTCGAGCTCATACTCTTCGGCCACAAGGACTTCAGTCCATCTGTCAGCTAGCAAATCTTGATCAGCCTTAGGTTGTTGTTGTTTTTTCTTGAGGCTGCTTGCCGTGGCCATAAGCCTACGTTTGAAATGCTTTTGTTCGACGGGATCCTCCGGCACGATGAATTCGTCGTCATCGAGGCTTGCCTCATCTTCGGAGGGAGGCATATAATTATCGTCCTCGACCTCTCTGTTTGCCACTCTCTCATGAGGGCTGGCTTCTCCATCCTCCTGTGCTGAATCTTGCTGGAGGGGGTTTTCTTCGGCACTAACCGGAGTGTTATTATCTCCTGTGCCGGAATCACCATTTTTGCTGTGGCGCGATTTAGAGCGGCGCCGCTGACGCCGGCGCTTAGGCTGTTTCTTGAAGGTGTCGTCCTCCGCTGTTCTGTCACCATCACCTTCTTTTGGGGTGTCCACCATATATATGTCGTATGACGAGGTGGCTTTCCAGTGCCCTATAGGCGCTGGTTCTTGATCGTCTTCTGCATTGGCGTCCATACCGTCGATGTCTTCGGAGTCGAAGTCGAGCATGTCGGTTAAGTCATCGACAGTGGCTACAAAGTGGGTGGTGGGTGGGCTTTGAATTTCTTCATCATCCGTATCCCAACCTCGCTGACCATAATCCGGCCAGGGCTCTCCTGATAAAGAGAGAGACTTTAGTGAATTCAGAATATCGCCGAAGGGCGAGTACTGAAAGATGTCCGCGGCGGTGAACTTCATAATCGGCGCCCAATCGGATTCGATCGGTAAGGGCGCGGGGGGCTCGGAGTCCAGAGTGGAGTCCGGCGTCTTGGAGTCACGGGCTTCACACGGGACAACGCTTGTGTTTGGCTCGATCGCCATAGAGATTGCAGCCCCCGAGGCGTTGTCCAACCACCCATCCTCGATCGGCGCAGTTGGCTCCGAATTAAGGGTCGGAGCTGATGCGGGTGCCGCCTCCAGGGCACTGTTCGGCGGCAGAGCTAGATCATGCCCATCGGGACAGTGCGGCGCGCTCGGCTGTGCCTCGAATCCGTCGAAGATCAAGTCTCCACGGATGTCAGCCGTGTAGTTTAAATTTCCAAATCTGACCTGATGGCCAGGAGCGTAGCTTTCGATCTGCTCCAGATGGCCAAGTGATTTGGCCCGCAGTGCGAAGCCGCCGAAGACGAAGATCTGTCCGGGGAGAAAAGTCTCGCTGTTGATGATCGGAGGAGCCATCGGGCCTAAAAGTGACGACACAGAGGAACTCTCAATGAAAGCACCAATGTCGGTGTCAAAATCGGCGGATCTCGGGTAGGGGGTCCCGAACTGTGCGTCTAGGCGGATGGTAACAGGAGACAAGGGACAGATGTTTTTACCTAGGTTCGGGCCCTCTTGATGGAGGTAAAACCCTACTCCTGCTTGATTGATATTGATGATATGGGTAGTACAAGAGTAGATCTACCACGAGATCAAGGAGGCTAAACCCTAGAAGCTAGCCTATGGTAGGATTGTTGTTCTCGGTCCTACGGACTAAACCCTCCGGTTTATATAGACACCGGAGGGGGCTAGGGTTACACAGAGTCGGTTACAATGGTAGGAGATCTACATATCCGTATCACCAAGCTTGCCTTCCATGCCAAGGAAAGTCCCTTCCGAACACGGGCCGAAGTCTTCAATCTTGTATCTTCATAGTCCAAGAGTCCGGCTGAAGGTATAGTCCGGCTATCCGGATAGCCCCTAATCCAGGACTCCCTCAAAGAGCAATAGTTGGCGAGACGACCACGTGACGACACAATTATATAGATCAAGATGATGAAGATCATGGTGTCATGCCGGTGACGATAGAAATCATGACGGTACTTTGGAGATGGAGATCAAAGACACAAGATGATCATGGCCATATCATGTCACATATTTTGATTGCATGTGATGTTTATCTTTTATGCATCTTATCTTGCTTTGTTTGACGGTAGCATTATAAGATGATCTCTCACTAAATTTCAAGGTATAAGTGTTCTCCCTGAGTATGCACCGTTGCCAAAGTTCGTCGTGCCCAGACACCACGTGATGATCGGGTGTGATAAGCTCTACGTCCATCTACAACGGGTGCAAGCCAGTTTTGCACACGCAGAATACTTAGGTTAAACTTGACGAGCCTAGCATATGCAGATATGGCCTCGGAACACTGAGACCAAAAGGTCGAGCATGAATCATATAGTAGATATGATCAACATAGTGATGTTCACCATTCAAAGCTACTCCATTTCACGTGATGATCGGTTATGGTTTAGTTGATTTGGATCACATGATCACTTAGAGGATTAGAGGGATGTCTATCTAAGTGGGAGTTCTTAAGTAATATGATTAATTGAACTTTAATTTATCATGAACTTAGTCCTGGTAGTATTAGCATATCTATGTTGTAGATCAATAGCTCGCGTTGTTGCTTCCCTATGTTTATTTTGATATGTTCCTAGAGAAAAACTATGTAGAAAGATGTTAGTAGCAATGATGCGGATTGGATCCGTGATCTGAGGTTTATCCTCATTGCTGCACAAAAGAATTATGTCCTTGATGCACCGCTAGGTGACAGACCTATTTGTTGGGGAACGTAGCAGAAATTCAAAATTTTCCTACGTGTCACCAAGATCCATCTATGGAGACATCTAGCAACGAGGGAGGAGTGGATCTACATACCCTTGTAGATCGTGCGTGGAAGCGTTCAAGAGAACGGGGTTGATGGAGTCGTACTCGTCGTGATCCAAATCACCGATGATCCTAGCGCCGAACGGACGGAACCTCCGCATTCAACACACGTACGGAGCAGCGACGTCTCCTCCTTCTTGATCCAGCAAGGGGGGAGGAGAGGTTGATGGAGATCCAGCAGCACGACGGCGTGGTGGTGGAAGTAGCGGGATTCCAACAGGGCTTCGCCAAGCGCTGCGGGAGGAGGGAGATGTGTCATGGGAGGGAGAGGGAGAGGGAGGCGCCAGGGCTTAGGTGTGGCTTCCCTCCCTTCCCCCACTATATATAGGGCCAAGGGAGAGGGGGGGCGCAGCCTTGGCCCTTCCTCCAAGGAAGGGTGCGGCCAGGGAGGAGTCCATCCTCCCCAAGGCACCTAGGAGGTGCCTTCCCCCTTTAGGACTCTTCCTTTACCTTATCTCTTGGCGCATGGGCCTCTTGGGGCTGGTGCCCTTGGCCCATATAGGCCAAGGCGCACACCCGTACAGCCCATGTGGCCCCCCGGGGCAGGTGGACCCCCGGACCCCTTTCGGCACTCCCGGTACAATACCGATAATGCGCGAAACTTTTCCGGCGACCAAAACAAGACTTCCCATATATAAATCTTTACCTCCGGACTATTCCGGAACTCCTCATGACGTGCGGGATCTCACATGTTCCACGATGATCTCATCAGATGATCCACGATGTCAAGGACTTAATCAATCCCGTATACAATTCCCTTTGTCTAGCTGTACGATACTTGCCCGAGATTCGATCGTCGGTATCCCGATACCTTGTTCAATCTCGTTACCGGCAAGTCTCTTTACTCGTTTTGTAACACATCATCCCGTGATCAACTCCTTGATCACATTGTGCACATTATGATGATGTCCTACCGAGTGGGCCCAGAGATACCTCTTCGTTTACACGGAGTGACAAATCCCAGTCTCGATTCGTGCCAACCCAACAGACACTTTTGGAGATACCTGTAGTGTACCTTTATAGCCACCCAGTTACGTTGTGACATTTGGCACACCCAAAGCACTCCTACGGTATCCGGGAGTTGCACAATCTCATGGTCTAATGAAATGATACTTGACATTAGAAAAGCTTTAGCATACGAACTACATGATCTTGTGCTAGGCTTAGGATTGGGTCTTTGTCCATCACATCATTCTCCTAATGATGTGATCCCATTATCAATGACATCCAATGTCCATGGTCAGGAAACCGTAACCATCTATTGATCAACGAGCTAGTAAACTAGAGGCTTACTAGGGACATGGTGTTGTCTATGTATCCACACATGTATCTGAGTTTCCTATCAATACAATTCTAGCATGGATAATAAACGATTATCATGAACAAGGAAATATAATAATAACTAATTTATTATTGCCTCTAGGGCATATTTCCAACACTATTGCAGGAGCAGATGCAGATGTTATGAATGTTTGGCTAGCTCAATGTGATGACTACTTGATAGTTTAGTGCACCATGCTTAATGGCTGAGAATCGGGACTTCAAAGACGTTTTGAACGTCATGGACCATATGAGATGTTCCAGGAGTTGAAGTTAATATTTCAAGCAAATACCCGAGTTGAGAGATATGAAGTCTCCAACAAGTTCTATAGCTAAAAGATGGAGGAGAATAGCTCAAGCAGTGAGCATGTGCTCAGATTGTCTGGGTACTACAATCACTTGAATCAAGTGGGAGTTAATCTTCCAGATAAGATAGTGATTGACAGAATTCTCTAGTCACCATCACCAAGTTAGTAGAACTTCATGATGAACTATAATATGCAAGGGATAACGGAAATGATTCCCAAGCTCTTCGTGATGCTGAAATCAACGAAGGTAGAAATCAAGAAAAACATCAAATGTTGATGGTTGACAAGACCACTAGTTTCAAGAAAAGGGCAAAGGGAAGAAGGGGAACTTCAAGAAGAATGGCAAGCGAGTTGCTGCTCAAGTGAAGAAGCCCAAGTCTGGACCTAAGCCTGAGACTAAGTGCTTCTACTTCAAAGGAACTGGTCACTGGAAGCGGAACTACCCCAAGTAATTGGCGGATAAGAAGGATGGCAAATTGAACAAAGGTATATTTGATATACATGTTGTTTATGTGTACTTTACTGGTGTTTATAGCAACCCCTAAGTATTTGATACTAGTTCTTTTGCTATGATTAGTAACTCGAAACGGGAGTTGCAGAATAAACAAACTAGTTAAGGGTGAAGTGACGATGTGTGTTGGAAGTAGTTCCAAGATTGATATGATCAACATCGCGCACTCCCTATACTTTCGGGATTAGTGTTGAACCTAAATAAGTGTTATTTGGTATTTGCGTTAAGCATTAATATGATTTGATCATGTTTATTGCAATGCGGTTATTCATTTAAGTTAGAGAACAATTGTTGTTCTCTTTACATGAATAGAACCTTCTATGGTCATACACACCAACGAAAATGGTTTGTTGGATCTCGATCGTAGTGATACACATATTCATAATATTGAAGCCAAAAAGATGCAAAGTTAATAATGATAGTGGAACTTATTTGTGGCACTGCCGTTTAGGTCATATTGGTGTAAAGCGTATGAAGAAACTCCATGCTGATGGACTTTTGGAATCACTTGATTATGAATCACTTGATGCTTGCGAACCATGCCTCATGGGCAAGATGACTAAGACTCCGTTGTCCGGAACAATGGAGCGAGCAACTGACTTATTGGAAATAATACATAATGATGTATGCGGTCCGATGAGTGTTGAGGCTCACGGCGGGTATCGTTATTTTCTGACCTTCACAAATGATTTGAGAAGATATGGGTATATCTACTTGATGAAACACAAGTCTAAAACATTTGAAAAAGTTCGAAGAATTTCAGAATGAAGTGGAGAATCATTGTAACAAGAAAATAAAAGTTTCTACGATATGATCATGGAGGAGAATATTTGAGTTACGAGTTTGGTCTTCAATTGAAACAATGCGGAATAGTTTCGCAATTCACGCCACCTGGAACACCATAGCGTAATGGTGTGTCCGAACGTCGTAACCGCACTTTATTGGATATAGTGCGATCTATGATGTATCTTACCGATTTGCCACTATCGTTTTGGGGTTATGCATTAGAGACAGCTGCATTCACGTTTAAAAGGGGCACCATCTAAATCTGTTGAGATGACACCTTATGAACTGTGGTTTGACAAGAAACCAAAGTTGTCGTTTCTTAAAGTTTGGGGCTGTGATGCTTATGTGAAAAAGTTTCAACCGGATAAGCTCAAACTCAAATCGGAGAAATGTCTCTTCATAGAATACCCAAAGGAAACTGTTGGGTACACCTTCTATCACAGATCCGAAGGCAAGACATTCATTGCTAAGAATGGATCCTTTCAAGAGAAGGAGTTTCTCTCGAAAGAAGTGAGTGGGAGGAAAGTAGAACTTGATAAGGTAACTGTACCTGCTCCCTTATTGGAAAATAGTTCATCACAGAAATCTGTTCCTGTGACTACTACACCAATTAGTGAGGAAGCTAATGATGATGATCATGTAACTTCAGATCAAGTTACTACCGAACCTCGTAGGTAAACCAGAGTGAGATCCGCACCAGAGTGGTACGGTAATCCTATTCTGGAGGTCATGTTACTTGACCATGACAAATCTACGAACTATGAGGAAGCGATGATGAGCCCAGAGTCCATGAAATGGCTTGAGGCCATGAAATCTGAGATGAGATCCATATATGAGAACAAAGTATGGACTTTGATTGACTTGCCCAATGATCGGTGAGCCATTGAGATTAAATGGATCTTCAAGAGGAAGACGGACGCTGATAGTAGTGTTACTATCTACAAAGCTAGAATTGTCGCAAAAAGTTTTCGACAAGTTCAAGGTGTTGACTATGATGAGAGTTTCTCACCCGTATCTATGCTTAAGTCTGTCCGAATCATGTTAGCAATTGCCGCATTTTATGAAATCTGGAAAATGGATAAACAAAACTGCATTCCTTAATGGATTTATTAAAGAAGAGTTGTATATGATGTAACCAGAAGGTTTTGTCAATCCTAAAGGCGCTAACAAAATACGCAAGCTCCAGCGATCCATCTATGGACTGGTGCAAGCAACTCGGAGTTGGAATATACGCTTTGATAAGTTGATCAAAGCATATAGTTTTATACAGACTTGCGGTGAAGCCTGTATTTACAATAAAGTGAGTGGGAGCACTACAACATTTCTGATAAGTATATGTGAATGACATATTGTTGATCGGAAATAATGTAGAATTATTTATGCAAAGCATAAAGGAGTATTTGAAAGGAGTTTTCCAAAGAAAGACCTCAGTGAAGCTGCTTACATATTAAGCATCAAGATCTATAGAGATAGATCAAGACGCTTGATAAGTTTTCGATGAGTACATACCTTGACAAGATTTTGAAGTAGTTCAAAATGGAACAGTCAAAGAAAGAGTTCTTGCCTGTGTTACAAGGTGTGAAATTGAGTAAGACTCAAAAGCCCGACCACGGCAGAAGATAGAAAGAGAATGAAAGTCATTCCCTATGCCTCAGCCATAGGTTCTATAAAGTATGCCATGTTGTATACCAGATCTATTGTATACCCTACACTGAGTTTAGCAAGGGAGTACAATAGTGATCTAGGAGTAGATCACTGGACAGCGGTCAAAATTATCCTTAGTGGAATAAGGACATGTCTCTCGATTATGGAGGTGAAAAAAAGGTTCGTCGTAAAGGATTACATCGATACAAGTTTTGACACTGATCCAAATGACTCTAAGTCTCAATCTGGATACATATTGAAAGTGGGAGCAATTAGCTAGAGTAGCTCTGTGTAGAGCATTGTTGACATAGAGATTTGCAAAATACATACAGATCTGAATGTGGCAGGCCCGTTGACTAAACTTCTCTCACAAGCAAAACATGATCACACCTAAGTACTCTTTGGGTGTTAATCACATAGCGAAGTGAACTAGATTATTGACTCTAGTAAACCCTTCGGGTGTTGGTCACATGACGATGTGAACTATGGGTGTTAATCACATGGTGATGTGAACTATTGATATTAAATCACATGGCGATGTGATCTAGATTATTGACTCTAGTGCAAGTGGGAGACTGAAGGAAATATTCCCTAGAGGCAATAATAAAGTTATTATTTATTTCCTTATATCATGATAAATGTTTATTATTCATGCTAGAATTGTATTAACCGGAAACATAATACATGTGTGAATACATAGATAAACATAGTGGCACTAGTATGCCTCTACTTGACTAGCTCGTTGATCAAAGATGGTTATGTTTCCTAACCATAGACATGAGTTTTCATTTGATTAACGGGATCACATCATTAGGAGAATGATGTGATTGACTTGACCCATTCCGTTAGCTTAGCACACAATCGTTTAGTATGTTGCTATTGCTTTCTTCATGACTTATACATGTTCCTATGACTATGAGATTATGCAACTCCCGTTTACTGGAGGAACACTTTGTGTGCTACCAAACGTCACAACGTAACTGGGTGATTATAAAGGTGCTCTACAGGTGTCTCCGAAGGTACTTGTTGGGTTGGCGTATTTCGAGATTAGGATTTGTCACTTCGATTGTCGGAGAGGTATCTCTGGGCCCTCTCGGTAATGCACATCACTTAAGCCTTGCAAGCAATGCAACTAATGAGTTAGTTGCGGGATGATGTATTATGGAATGAGTAAAGAGACTTGCCAGTAACGAGATTGAACTAGGTATTGAGATACCGACGATCGAATCTCTGGCAAGTAACATACCGATGACAAAGGGAACAATGTATGTTGTTATGCGGTTTGACCGATAAAGATCTTCGTAGAATATGTGGGAGCCAATATGAGCATCCAGGTTCCGCTATTGGTTATTGACCGGAGACGTGTCTCGGTCATGTCTACATTATTCTCGAACCCGTAGGATCCGCACGCTTAAGGTTTCGATGATAGTTATATTATGAGTTTATGAGTTTTGATGTACCGAAGGAGTTCAGAGTCCCGGATGAGATCGGGGACATGACGAGGAGTCTCGAAATGGTCGAGACATAAAGATCGATATATTGGACGACTATATTCGGACATCGGAAAGGTCCCAAGTGATTCGGGTATTTTTCGGAGTACCGGAGAGTTACGGGAATACGGGGGAAGAAGTATATGGGCCTTATTGGGCTTTAGGGGAGAGGGAGAGGCAGGCCGCGCCCCCCCCCATTGACTAGTCCGAATTGGACTAGGGGGAGGGGCGGCGCCCCCTCCTTCCTTCTCTTCCCTCTTCCCCTTCCTTGTCTCCTACTCCTACTACTTGGAAGGACTCCTAGTTGTACTAGGAAAGGGGGAATCCTACTCCCGGTGGGAGTAGGACTCCCCTAGGGCGTGCCATAAAGAGGGCCGGCCCTCCCCTCCTCCACTCCTTTATATACGGGGGCAGGGGGCACCCCATAGACACACAAGTTGATCTTCATGATCGTTCCTTAGCCGTGTGCGGTGCCCCCCTCCACCATATTCCACCTCGGCCATATCGTAGCGGTGCTTAGGTGAAGCCCTGTGACGGTAGAACATCAAGATCGTCACCATGCCGTCGTGCTGACGGAACTCATCCCCGACACTTTGCTGGATCAAAGTCCGGGGATCGTCATCGAGCTGTACGTGTGCTAGAACTCGGAGGTGCCGTAGTTTCGGTGCTTGATCGGTCAGGCCGTGAAGACGTACGACTACATCAACCGCGTTGTTATAACGCTTCCGCTGTCGGTCTACGAGGGTACGTAGACAACACTCTCCCCTCTCGTTGCTATGCATCACCATGATCTTGCTGTGCGTAGGAAATTTTTTGAAATTACTACGTTCCCCAACACGATCTATGCCTCATGGTCACATCGAGAGCCAACCACGTGTCGGATAGTTCCACACACCGCAAGTCTTAGAATTTTGCAACATCATCTATGTTTCTAAAACGTGGGAAATGTTGCAGTAGGAAATGCAGCTGGCCAACAATCGTCCATAGCATGCATCACTAGTAGAAAACAGGGCTTTGGTTGGGGCCTGGCCAGCCCATTAGTCCCGGTTCTGTCATGAACCGGGACCCATTGGGGGCATATGTCCCGGTTCGTGTGCCCAGGGGGCCGATCGAGCCTCGGGAGGCATTTGTCCCGATTCGTGTGGACCCATTTGTCCCGGTTCTTGGCACGAACCGGGACCAATGGTCCTCGCTCCTAGCCCACAGCCATTGGTCCCGGTTCGTGCGTAGAACCGGGACAGAAGGGGGGCCTTTAGTCCCGGTTCCAGCCACGAACTGGGACCAATGAGGTGGCTATATATACCCCTCGCCTGCGAGCAGAGCACTCCACTGCTCTGTTTTTCTGGCCGGCGAGGGGAGAGCTTGGTGGTGCTCTAGCTCACCTCCTATGCACATGAGGTGTTCGATGAAATGCCCGAGCCACACTAGTTAAGCTTTCTCCTCTCGAAGCTCGACCTCCAAGCTCCATTTTCCCCGAGATTTGTCTAGGTTTAGCGGTCAGTCACGTCCCGTCCCTGTCTTCACCGCCGCCGATCGCCCGCGCTGATCTCATCGCTGGCACCGCCTCTTATTCTTATCTTCTTTCTGAAAGGAAAAAAATTCTTACTTTAGATAGATACTTGTCTAATTTTCTTACTTTCATTATTGCTTGTTATTATATAGTGCGATGGTTTTGGTATCCGCCCCCGTCGGCCCTCGTCCTGTCTATGATTCGGATGTGGTATATATATTATCTTTTATAACTATTTGGTTCATTTATTGTTTATGACAATTATGCCGACCAATGTGACATATATTTTATTTATCTAGGAGGTATGTGAACCGGAAATTTCAACCAACCCTATTGTCGACAGGTTAAATTTAGTTGAAGAATAAAATAATTACTTGAAGGAGAAAATAAAAAATGAGGAGGAGAAGATGATATTGGAGTTGCATGTTGCGGATGTCGTCGATGATCACAAGATCAAGATGGACGCAATGCGTTTGAAGATTAGAAAGATTAGAAAATATGCCATTCATACCGAGGCTTGGTATCATTATGCTGTTGGATCAATTGTTACCTTGGTTGCGATTATGATCGCATTTGTTGTTGCATTGAAATGTTTTACATAGTTTGAATGTATGGTTTAAATAGATGCTCTGGAGAGCTATATGTTGTTCAATGAGAACTATGGATGTACTTTGGTTTTAATGTGATGATGAACTTCTATTAATTTGGTCACTTATCTAACCATTGAGAAACAGTATAACATAGCTACCTACGAGCCTCCATAGGGTTTCGATCCTCTTAGCCATCGGATCCTTCCAATGTACGATGTAGATTAGCTCGGTCGTCCTCGGGTGGTTCACGTGCCGCGAAAGCCATTTCTTGGGCCGCTGCTCCGCAGAGCGAGCGCCCGTTTCTGTTCGTAGTCGGGCCGAAAAGGCCCACGTTCAGTCGAACCACACTCGCATGGGCCAGGTCGTCCTATGTGTTGGCAGCACTATCCCTCTCCCCGCGATGCACCGTCCTTACTTCCCCGTGATGCGCCACCGGCGTTAGGGTCCCTGCCTCCTCGGTCGGTGATGCGCCGTCGTTACTTCCCGGCGATGCGCTGCCGCCATCCTCCGTTCCGCCACGGCGGCTGCGGCGCCGTCCATCACCGGTTGTCCTCCTCCTGCATACATCTTCATGCCCTTGCAGCTGTAGCGCGCAATTCCTCTCAATTCTGTAACTAAGGCAAAAACTGATGCATGATTATCCTTATAAAGTTCCACTGTCCACCTCCTGTGTTTTGTTACTACTTGGTGATAGTGGAGAGCAGCATCGACAGCTGAGCCAAAAATCATACCTTCACGGCGCTGAAGGACTTGGCTTTCCTAGCTCACCTTCCCAGTCCACAGTGAGGCATCGTGGAGTCTGTATCCGATCCGAGAAACCACCATGATCACCAAATTATGCATCGCCTCTACACATTCCTTGACCTCTCCTGATTTCTTACCAATTCTTAAACTATGTCGCTTGACCTTTTTACCAATTTGTAAAACACGTTGGCAATGGAAAGAATTGGGAGTGAATAACTGAATGTCTACAGGGTCGTCCGAGCCAGCGAGCGATGCCGTGGTGGCAGCAGTGAAGGAGTTGTTGTCGGTGGTGGCATCAATCCGATTAGCCTGAGCTCCTTGGTCAGAACATCAGGTTCAGGTACCAGCAATCGGCAGTACTCCACTTCTGCAATGACTCCAACAGCAATAAAGCCATGGTCCATTGTTCTGATATTTGTTTTCCCTTTTTTTGGTAATCACCCTGTTCCACTAAACTAACTCGAGGAAAACATTTGTATATCATCTATATATGAGTTCGGTTCAGGGGACTCCAAGGACGAGGAGGACATGATGGGCTGGTGCGTCGTTGTCTCCATCAACAAATACACATCCAAGCTCCTTATCTAAGTTTCCGGTCACCTACTTATTCTTCGGAACGTACTACTCAATTAAATCAGCAAACTTCAGAACTTTCTTGATTAATTGTTGTCTTATGGGCTGTCATACTGATGATAGCTTTGTTTTGGGAAAGTACAGATAACCTGGTGGAAGCACTCATATGTTCCCTGCACAAATCATGCGAGGGATCCACAAGGTAATAGTACACAACTAATTTAATACCAGAATCCAACGGTTTCATGTGAAACTTTTGCAAAATCCGGTGAATTTTGCAACCAGATGTCATTGCTTGTAGTGCCATTTTTTGTGGTGTGAGCAGGATTATGATGTTTGACAGATTCTGAAACCCCAATAGTTTTGGAAAGAAAACCTTATTGAAGTGCACAATACTGACTTACACAGATGCTGGTGTAGATGATACAATCACACATGATGGAGCAACCATTGCGTGGATGCTGGAATTTGACGATCTGGTAGTGAAGATGATGCCTTGTTGCATCTTGCGGAGGCCAGTATATGCCATTAATTAATTCTGTTACTTAGTAATTTACTCATGAATTACTACTTCTATACTATTGTTGGTGATGCAAAAAGACCACGTGTAGTTGAACTTTTTCAAGTATGCTACATATTGTTGATTTATCTTACACCATGTGCATGATACAAAGCCGTTCTGCTTTGGCATAGAAGAAGGAAGATATTGCGGCTCTCACAATTTCCATGAACTGATTGAGTTATCTCAGTTTTCCTCTGCTAATCTGAATGATTCTACCCTTTTCATCTTAGGATGAACGGGCGCAGCAACGCGCGCCTTTATGTTCTAGTGATGTTCTGTAATGGTTTTTGACACACTTAATTGTATATAATGCACGCAGATGAACCGACAATAGTGTACGGTGACAGACACACCTCCGAGTACGTTAAGGGCGTGCATAATTTTCTTGAAGTGGCTGAGGCAAACAAGCAGAATGGTTTTATGTGCTTTCCATGCCCTATATGTGGGAATACGAAGTCTTACTCTGACCGGAAAATCCTTCACAGCCACCTGCTTTATAAGGGTTTCATGCCACACTATAATGTTTGGACCAGGCACGGAGAATAGGGGTTATGATGGAAGACAGCGAAGAAGAAGAGGACGATGACAACTATGTGCCCCCGGAATACGGTGATGCTGCAACGGGGGAAGCTGCTGAAGATCAAGAGGAACCAGACGATGTGCCCGATGATGATGATCTCTGCCGGCTCATTGTTGATGAAAGGAGACAGTGCGAAAGTCAAAAGGAGAAGCTGAAGTTTGATCGCATGTTAGAGGATCACAAAAAAGGGTTGTACTCCAATTGCGAAGATGGCAACACAAAGCTCGGTACCATACTAGAATTGCTGCAGTGGAAGGCAGAGAATGTTGTGCCTGACAAAGGATTTGAGAAGCTACTGAAAATATTGAAGAAGAAGCTTCCAAAGGATAACGAATTGCCCGACAGTACGTATGCAACAAAGAAGGTCGTATGCCCTCTAGGATTGGAGGTGCAGAAGATACATGCATGCCCTAATGACTGCATCCTCTACCGCGATACGTACGAGGATTTGAACTCATGCCCGGTATGTGGTATAAGATCGGACGAGATGACCCTGGTGATGTTGACGACGGCGAGCCCCTCAGGAAGAGGGTTCCTGCGAAGGTGATGTGGTATGCTCCTATAATACCACGGTTAAAACAACTGTTCAGAAACGAAGAGCATGCCAAGTTAATGCGATGGCACAGTGAGGACCGTAAGGAAGACGGGAAGTTGAGAGCACCCGCTGACGGGTCGCAGTGGAGAAAAATCGAGAGAAAGTACTGGGCTGAGTTTGCAGGTGACCCAAGGAACGTATGGTTTGGTTTAAGCATGGATGGCATTAATCCTTTCGAGGAGCAGAGCAGCAATCGCAACACCTGGCCCGTGACTCTATGTATGTATAACCTTCCTCCTTGGAGGTGCATGAAGCGGAAGTTCATTATGATGCCAGTTCTCATCCAAGGCCCTAAGCAACCCGGCAACGAAATTGATGTGTACCTAAGGCCATTAGTTGAAGAACTTTTACAGTTGTGGAATGGAAACGGTGTACGTGTGTGGGATGAGCACAAACATGAGGAATTTAACCTGCATGCGTTGCTGTTTGTAACCATCAATGATTGGCCTGCTCTCAATAACCTTTCAGGACAGACAAACAAGGGATACCACGCATGCACGCACTGTTTAGCTGACACCGAAAGTATATACCTGGACAAATGCAGGAAGAATGTGTACCTGGGGCATCGTCGATTTCTTCCGACCAACCATTAATGTCGAAAGAAAGGCAAGCATTTCAAAGGCGAGGCAGATCACCGGAAGAAGCCCGCCATGCGTATCGGTGATCACGTACTTGCTATGGTCAATGATTTACACGTAATCTTTGGAAAGGGTCCTGGCGGACTATCTGTTCCGAATGACACTGAGGGACGCGCACCCATGTGGAAGAAGAAATCTATATTTTGGGACCTACCCTACAGGAAAGACCTAGAGGTCCGCTCTTCAATCGACGTGATGCACGTGACGAAGAACCTTTGCATGAACCTGCTAGGCTTCTTGGGCATGTATGGGAAGACAAAAGATACACCGGAGGCACGGGAGGACCTGCAATGTTTGCACGAAAAAGACGGCATGCCTCCAAAGCAGTATGAAGGTCCTGCCAGCTACGCTCTTACCAAAGAAGAGAAGGAAATCTTCTTTGCATGCCTGCTCAGTATGAAGGTCCCGTCTGGCTTCTCGTTGAATATAAAGGGAATAATAAATATGCCAGAGAAAAAGTTCCATAACCTAAAGTCTCATGACTGCCACGTGATTATGACGCAACTGCTTCCGGTTGCATTGAGGGGGCTTCTACCGGAAAACATCCGATTAGCCATTGGGAAGCTATGTGCATTCCTCAATGCAATCTCTTAGAAGGTGATCGATCCAGAAATCATACCAAGGCTAAGGAGTGATGTGGCGCAATGTCTTGTCAGTTTCGAGCTTGTGTTTCCACCATCCTTCTTCACTATCATGACGCACGTCCCAGTTCATCTAGTCGACGAGATTGTCATTCTGGGCCCCGTATTTCTACACAATATGTTCCCCTTTGAGAGGTTCATGGGAGTCCTAAAGAAATATGTCCGTAACCGCACTAGGCTAGAAGGAAGCATCTCCATGGGCCATCAAACAGAGGATGTCATTGGGTTTTGTGTTGACTTCATTCCTGGCCTTAAGAAGATTGGTCTCCCTAAATCGCGGTATGAGGGGAGACTGACTGGAAACGGCACGCTTGGAGGGGACTCAATGATATGCAGGGACGGGCATTCTTGGTCTCAAGCACACTACACAGTTCTAGAGAACTCTACCTTGGTGACCCCGTATGTCGATGAACACAAGAATAGTCTGTGCTCCAAACACCCGGAGCAGTGTGATGACTGGATTACATGTGAACACATCAGGACTTTCGGCAGTTGGTTGGAAACACGTCTCGGAGGTGACAACACTGTTTGTGATGAGCTGTACTCGTTGTCCAGGGGACCATCTTCGACTATATTGACTTACAAAGGATACGAGATAAATGGGAATACATTTTACACGATCGCCCAAGATCAAAAGAGCACCAACCAAAACAGTGGTGTCCTCTTTGATGCAGCAACCAAGAGGGGAAAGGACACATATTATGGTTACATAGTGGACATATGGGAACTTGACTACGGACATGACTTTAAGATCCCTTTGTTTAAGTGCAAATGGGTCAATCTGTCAGGAGGGGGGCTACAGGTAGACCCACAGTACGGAATGACAACAGTGGATCTGAACAATCTTGGGTACACATACGAACCGTTCGTCCTAGCCAATGATGTGGCGCAGGTTTTCTATGTGAAGGACATGTCTACCAAACCGAGAAAAAGAAAAGATAAGGAAGCGAACACATGATACGATGAGCCAAAGCGCCACATAGTTCTTTCAGGAAAAAGAGACATCATGGCAGTAGAGGGCAAGACAGACATGTCCGAAGATTATGAAAAGTTTCATGAAATTCCTCCCTTCAAAGTCAAGGCTGACCCAAGCACCCTGATAAACGATGAAGATTATCCATGGTTACGGCGCAATAAGCAAAGAACACAAGCGAAGAAACTCCACAACTATTATGATGATGCCTTTGATGCAGAATATCACTGCAGTTACATGTGAAGAAATGAAATGCCTGTTGTAACAGACGAGTTTCCATATGAAACCCTGATACTTCGAAAGAGATTGTCTGTTTTGTACACGAAGTGCATTCAGTTTTTGCCGTAAACCTCTCTACTTTTTTGCACATACTATGTGGATGAAATGATGATACCATGCCAAGTTTCAACCTTTTCAAAGTTCATTTTGCAGTGCTTTTCAATTTCAGGGTCTTATAGCTCAAAAAAAATTAGTAAATGCATGAAAAATAACAAATGAAGTCAGAAAGGGTTGAAAATTGATGATGTGGCTTTGAATGGTGCATTTTGAACACACAAGAAGTATGGAGTTGTAATAAGTTATTAAAAATAAAAGAGAGGCGCAATGCTCACCTGCACGTTGCTTAGCTTCAGGCCTTGAGGAAATAGTGTAGACTGCACGGAGCTATGTGTAGTTTTCGTCCGAAACCCTGATAGCTCCGTGCAGTCTACACCACTTCCTCAAGGCCTGAAGCTAAGCAAGGTGCAGGTGAGCCCATGTGCAGGGCTCCACGCATGTCCTACTCATGTATGCGTTCATGGGCTGGCCCATGTGCAGGGCTTCACTCCCCAGTTTTTTTTCCTTTTTACTTTTTTGTCTTTTCTTTTCTCATTCTATTTTCTTTCTTCTTTCTTCTTTAAATTAATTTTGGATTTTAATATTCTAAAAGTTGCGAGTTTTCAAAAAAATAAGTTTGATAAAAAATCATAAAATATATGTGAATTAATTTTTTTTAGAAAATCATAAAAAGTTTGCAGATTCAAAAAATGTTGGTGGTTTTGCAAAACTGTTCGCAAAGTTATAAAAAATCACAATTTGTAAAAAAATGGTCGAGAAATAAAATCATCTTCGTGATTTTGAAAAAATGATCATGTATTCAAAAATTATTCGGGAATCTGAAAAAAAATGTCCATGAAATTTTAGAAAATGTTCACAATAATAATAATAAATATTTGTTTTTTAAATTTTGTTCCCCAATTTAAAAAAATAGTTCATCGATCTAAAAAATGTTTGTTGAGTCAAAAAATGTTAATGAATACGAAACCGGTTCATATATTCAAAAAAATTGTAAACAGAACTAATGGTCATGATTTTTTTGAGAAAATCAAACATTTCAAAAAAAATGTTTGTCGATTGGAGAAACTGTTCACTGATTCAAAAGTATTTTATGTCTAGGATTCGATTAGTTTTTCGAAAGTCTTTATATGTCTTGGCGTTGGGAGTAGTTCGTGGTCAATGAGATTTATTTTTAAAATTTCAAATGTTCCCTTGCGCAATATAATGACAAGTGTGGCATGCACTGGCAAACTCATAGCCTTAGGATTTACCACGTCGAGTGCATTGTGATCACGTGAACATCACGACCATCATCGGCTAGGGTGAGAAAAAAATGGCAACATGGTGAACCACTATGTTAAAATAGAGTACGCTCATATATCAGAATATTGAGTCATATTTATTTGGTTAGCCACAATTTTTTATCTCACGTTGCAACGCACGGGCATATTTGCTAGTTATATAAAATTTATGCAACTAAAATTATCAAAGTCTTTTATGTTCAAAACATTAAAGCAAAAAGAATTTTCATAAAATAAATAAAAAAGAAAAAAAGAAAATAAAATAAATAAGTAGAAACAAAATAAACTTTAATAAATAAGTAGAAACAAAATAAACTTTAATAAATAAGTAGAAACAAAAAAAATTAAAATTTAATAAAATAAATAAGTAGAAACAAAATAAAATAAAATAAAATAAACTTTAATAAAATTAATAAGTAGAAACAAAATAAACTTTAATAAAGTAAAATAAATAAACTTTAATAAAATAAAGAGCAACAAAAAAATAAAAAATGTACCAGTTACTGGGCCACCACGGTCTGAATACGACTAGAAACCCAACCATGGGCCAGGATTCAGGCCCGCAGCAGGCCCAGTAGGCCTAGAGGCACATAGTGACAGATTAGGCCCGAAAGCCTGCAGTTGAGAGGAGCTCGAGAGGATGGGCGCAGCAGCGCTTATAAACCACTCTCGAGCTCTCTCAACTAGCAAGGTGGGATTAAACTTTTGGCCTGGACGCGGGCAGCACAAGGCCTTTGGTCCCGGTTGGTGGCACCAACCGGGACTAAAGGGGTGCATTGGTACCGGTTCGTGGCACTAATCGGGACCAATGCCCCCCTTTTAGTCCTGGTTGGTGCCACCAACTGGGGCCAAAGGCCTCTGCTTCCCGCCCTTTGGGCTGCTGAAAAGAGACCTTTGGTCCCGGTTAGTGGCACCAACCGGGACTAAAGGGGGGCATTGGTCTCGGTGGGTACCACGAACCGGGACCAATGCTTTGTGTATATAAGCAAGACTTGTGAAAATTTTCACTTCTCATCTCGCAGTTGCCGCCCCGAGACGCCGACGACATCGACGTCGCCAGGCTGCCCTGCCCCCGTCCATCGACTCCGTCGTCGCCCCTGCCCCGGGCTCGCCGCACCCTGTCTCGACCTCGACGCGCCCTGCCCCGACCTCGCCGCGCGCTGCCCTGATCGACCATGCCGTCGCGCACGCCGAGCGCCCTACCCTGACCTGGCCGCCGCTCACCTGCACCGTGAGCCTCACC
>NC_041380.1:591337972-591355954 GCF_002162155.2 Triticum dicoccoides
CGCCGCCGCCCGCCCCGACGCCGACGACGAAGGCCCTGTTCACATACATAGATTTTTTTTGTTCATATTGTAGTAGTAGATGATGATGATGATGATGATGATGATGTATGTTCATATGCAAAGAATATGCAAAAGTTAGGGATTTTTCTGTTCATAGATTTTTTTGGTGACATTATTGTAGAATATGCAAATGTTTGTATGTTCATATGCAAAGAATATGTCATTTTTCTATAGAATTTTTATGATTTTTTTCTGTTGTAATTTTGTTCATAGAATTTTTATTGTTTTTTCTATTATAATTTTGTTCATAAAGTTTTAGGATGAAAAAATAGAAGAAGAAGAAAAAAAGGGAGGAGAAGTTTCGTTTAGTTTTAGGATTATTTTAGTTTATGTTTAGTTTAGGAAGAAGGAAAATAAAAAAGAGAAGAAGAGGAGAAATAATTAAGAAGAGGAAAAAAGAAAAAGAAAATAGGAGAAGAAGAAAGGAATAGAGGAGAAGAAGAAAAAAAATAGAAAATATTCTATTTTTTCTTCTTCTTCTCCTCTTTTTTCTTATTCTTTTTTTTTCTTCGATCTTCTCCTCTCTTTTTTTTCTTCTTCTTCCTCTTCTTATTTTTTATCGGGTATGTCGTTGTCGATATACCACCTCCCTGATAACTTCAACATGAGGGGGGGTCGATATACCCCCTCCCCGATAACTTAGACATGAGGAGGGGGGAGGGGGTCGCCGAGGGTTCGAGGAGCGAGGGCCGGGAACTAGCTAGGGTAGAGGGTCGAGGGTCACCGAGGGGTCAAGGGTCGCCGAGGGTTCGAGGGTCGAGGGGTCGAGGGTTCGAGGGTCATTGAGGGGTCGAGGGTCGAGGATCGCCGAGGGGTCGAGAGGTTGTTGAATCCTTTGACACTAGACAAACGTGACATGAGGGGGTCGAGGGTCGGGAACTAGGGTATAGAGGGTCATGGATCGCCGAGCGGTCTAGGGTCGAGGGTCCAGATTTGTCGGTCCAAACGTCAGACAATCATGAGAGAGGTGGTCCGGCCCAAACTGAACCCTAGAAGCGTTGCCACCCAAATTTACCAAGTTAAAAGAGCGTTGTCGTCGAGGCCACCCCGAACCCTAGAAGTGTTGCTGAGGCCACCCCAAACCCTAGAGAAGCATTGAGGCCACTAATATGATTCCTTGTTGTGATTAGCTAGCTAGGTCTATGTTTGCCACTAATATATCCATCTGTCATGTTTTGTATAATAATTGCCATGTTGTAATATTTGCGGAAACTATGGAGCACGGCCGAGATGAGGAAGCAGAACATGTGTTGGGGGACATAATCGCAGCCGGAGCTGATGTCTTGTCGCATCTCATCAACACCGATGGTCTGGAAGGACAGGGTGAAGAAGCAGGCTACGGTGATCGAACAATGAAGGAGGAAGGACATGATTATGATGGCTCTGGTGACCGAATGCCGGTGGAAGAGGGACACCGTGATGACGGCTCCGGTAACCGAACGGAGTCCAGCCAGGTATATATATATATTAATTAAGCTTGTGCTGACTATAGCTAATTGATGCATTAATTATTTTGGTATGTACACATATTAACTCTCTTCTTTCTTCTTTTCTACCCCTCCGGATCGAGCAACACTTCGGTAATGAGACAAGGCCCAAAGAAAAAGTTGCGCCAGGATGAAAGGTTTACGATCACAGCAATCACACGCGATGGCCTACCGATTGAACCCATCCGGACCAAGGAAGCATTTTCTGCTCAGTGCAGGGTTCTTGTTAGGGACATGATCCCGATCAGCATCCACCAATGGTATGAGCCTAAGAACAAAGAGCCTGAGGTGTCTTATGTCAATGATAGGCAGAACGATGATCTTTGGGCCGCGCTGAAGGCAAATTTCACCCTACCGCCAGAGGAGGATCCGGAGAAGCCAGTTAAAGAGCCATTGATCAAGTCTCATGCTCTTAAGAAGATGGCAGATCTATTCAGGAGGTGGAAGAATGAGCTGAAAACAAAGTTTGTCGACAAAGAAAAGACACCAGAATTCACCGGCCGGTATGAGAAGATCAGAGATCACTGGGACGCATTTGTGGCCCACAAGACATCGGACAAGAGTAAGAAGATGTCAGCGACAAACAATATCAATGTTGCGAAGAAGGAGCATCACCATCGCACGGGGTCAGGTGGCTACCTCAAAGCCTGACCGTTGCGGGACAAGGCTGAGAATGACCTGTTGATAAAGGGGTCGAACCAGAGACATTGAACTGGCCAGACCGTTCAAGGACTTGGTTCTTCGGGGTTGGCGGAACCTTGGACATTGAAATAGGGAAGTGTGTTTGGACGAACCAGCAACTGCGAATACCCGTCATGAAGCTTCAGGACTATATCGCCGCAGCGCAGCAAGGGACGTTCGTTCCCGACAGAGAGAACGACGAGCTCACAATGGCCCTCGGGAATCCTGAGCACCCTGGATGGACACGAGGCACACCAGGCTTCGTTCCATGGAAGGCTGGGTTTCCGGACGCAGGCGGTTACAAAGGCCAGGAGAGGAGGAGGAAAGTGGAGCAGACCCAACTGCACGCGCTGCACGCAAGGGTAAAAGCGCTAGAGGAACGAGAAGCAGTTCACAGCAAGCGACCTGCCAAAGCTATCCCCGAAGCTACCCCGCCATCTCAGCGGAGAAGCAGTGTGGCTTCCACCGAGCTGCTTCGGGAGCATGTCTTCACGGATCCTGCTAGCTACCCCGTGGATGCTATCATGGAGTCTCAACATTGCCACCTTATGGCGCAATGGCAGAAATTCAAAGTCAAGGCGGCTGTTGGCTCTGTTGCACGTCTTGAACCCGACACAACTTTTCACTGCCAGCCGATTCCAGAAGGATATGCTAGGGTAATGATGGATGAAATAACGGAGGGATTTGAGGAGCTCGAGCTTGACCACCCTACCGGTGAAGGGGAGACTCGACTGGGTTCTGCTCTGAAGACTCCATGCCTATGGCGGAAGGAGTTCATCAACCTTCCGAACTGGACGCCTCCGCCTCCTCCTCCTCCTCCGGCGAGTCAGGGCACTCCACCTCCTCCTCCGCCTCCTCCTCCGGCGAGTGATCAGGGCACTCTGCCTCCTTCTTCGGCGTGTGGCAGAACTCCGCCTCCTTCTCAGCCTGTGCCGGCGCCTCCGAGCAGCCCGCCTCCTCCTCCGCCTCGTCAGCAAGGGCGGAGGAGACCTGTCGCCGCTCTGGCTGCTCCGACGCGTCGTAGTCCTCCACCTCGTAAGCAAGGAAAGAAGATAGCCGCTCCGTCTACTCCGGCTTGTAGCAGTACAGCCAGAGGCGGGAGGCAATACAGATTCGGTCATCTCTCAAGCCTGTAGAGAAGTTACCATACGAGAGGACCGCGGAGGAAAACAAGGAGATCTGTCAAGCCTATGTGAAGCACTTCTTTGAAACACAAAGAGGTAAGAAACATCCACCTCCGGAGGAGAAGATAGATGCGGTGAAAGCAAAGCACACTATCGATGCCCTAAAGAAATCACCACCATCTCCGCCGAAAAACAACTATGAGCGCATTATTGAAAGGTCATATATCGAAGCGGAGCGGTCGGGAAGTACTTGCAGTGATCGAAGGTTAGCAGAACGACGAGCTGGGAAAAAAATTGCCCAGCTCGGCGAACAAGCGAACCAATCGTGCCCCCCGCTTAAGGTGTCTAGCGATATTGTCGCTAATCATTCGGGGATTTTGCCCGGTACGAATCCTGCAGATTACATGCACGACGACGATGAACATTTTGATATAATTGTAATGCCCGGATAATTAGGCTACAGTAAAACTCTCCTAATGATGCCATGTCATCTCTGATTACTATTGCTAATCTCTCGTTAGTTCAAAACCCGTTCAAAAGTCAAATTCAAAATATGTCAAACAACAAAAGCTTTCAAAAGTTGAAACAAAAATGTTCGGACAGTGCCGAATATGACATAGGTAATTATGGTGTAGAAGACACAACTTTATAAAATACTTAAATGCCCTAAATTAAATAAAACAGAAAAAGAAAAGAAAATACAAAACAGAAAACAAAACTAAAAAGAAAAAAGAAAGAAACCCCCCTCCCTCTGGGCCGAAAGGCCCAGCTAGCCAACAGCAGCCAGCCAGCCCAACCAGCCCAGCTCCCCGCACCGCGCCCTCTTCATGTTCCTCGGTTGCGTGCCGCTATAGGGCGCGGTCGCCACCGGACCGCCTCGCCGGCGTCGAGGAGGGGATAAGGCCGCCATGCCACGCCTCCTCGATCCCATCTCCCACTCGCCCCCGCTCTCCCCCTTGGTCCCTGCGCCTCCCCTCACCCTCAGATCCACCTTGCTGCTCCTCGCTCTCCGCCATGGCCGAGCGCCTTCCTCGCCGCCGCTCGCAGTAGACGCGACCACCGTCGCCCGTTCACCTCTCCGACGAGTCCAACAGCTCCGCCTCGCTCCTCTGCTTCGACTACACGGCTGGATTGAGCCCCGCAATGCCCACGATGCCGCCATCTTCCTCCTCTGCTCCGACAAGCTTCATCGCCGCTCTTCACCAACTCCGGTGACGCCCCCTCTGCTGCTACTAAACCATTCACCGGCCTTCGTGTGTGCCGCTCAGTGGGCTCCTCCACCTCCCGCCCCTCTCCGTTAGCTTCCTCGCGCACCGTAGCTAGTTTGCCACCGCGCCGTTTTTTGTCCGCCGCCGCCAAGCTCGTGGGCGTCGCCACAGTCGTCGTCATGCTCGCCTGAGCCCGGCATCGTGCTCCTGTTGCTCACAGGAGCCCAACGCGTACGCGCACACACCTTCCCGTGCCCCCTAGCGCTGGATCCGCTGACACCCGAACTCCGGCGTTCGCTCTGCCGCTCGCCACTGCTGTCTCCGGCCGTTTCCGGCCAAGCCCCCTCCACCGTTCAACGCGCCTTGACGCGCTCGTTTGCTCGGTCCCAAACGCGCATCATTTGAACGCCCCGTAGCGCGATCCCTGTCCATGTCCGACCTGCCCGTGCTTCGACCGTCGCCTGGGCTCATCGCCGACGCCGTCTCCGGCGGTCCCAACTCCGGCCGGCAGCACCACTCGACGCGGCATCAACTCCCTGTTCGAACGCGACCCCCTGCGCCAATTTTGGTGGCCTGTAGCCAAATTCCGCGGCCTCCCTTGCACCGCCGCCGCGTTTATGGCCGCCAGCAGCTAAACGGCGACACCGCTGACGTGGCTGGCCCTGGGGCCAACCCTGGGTCGCTGCAGGTGGGTCCCGTGGGCCCTGTTGACCATGTTGACTTGGTCAACATGCCGACTGGGCCGCCCAGTACCACAGACAGATGGGTCCCACCCTTTAATTAACCAAACCATGTTTTAGAGTAATTAATTTAATTAGTTTAACCTAATTACCCCATGACAGGTGGGCCCAGTAGGTTAGTTGGCTAATTTAGATTAGTTCGTAACACTGTTAACCCCCCACTGTCATTAACAGGTGGGTCCTGGGCATTAGCTTGACCAGTCAAACTGGCTGGTTGACTGCTGATGTCAGGGTGACATCATGCTGATGCAATAAGCATTTTTGAATTAAATTAAATCTTTATTTCTAGAAATTGATAAAATCTATAAAAAAAATCATAGAGGATAAACCGTAGCTCAGATGAAAATGTTTTCTACATGAAAGTTGCTCAGAACGACGAGACGAATCCGGATAAGCAGCCTGTTCGTCCGCCACACATCCCTAACATATCGAACATGCAACTTTCCCCCCTCCGATTCATCTGTCCGGAGACGCGAAACACCGGGAAGATTTTCCCGGATGTTTTCCCCCTTCATCGGTATCACCTACTACCGCGATTGGGCACCCCTAGCAACGCTCATTGTCATGTCATGCATCATCATGCATATGTTTGCATTATATTTATTGTTTCTTCCCCCTCTTCTCTCGCTAGACTTCGAGACCGACGCCGCTGCTACCCAGTACGACTACGGTGTTGACGACCCCTCCTTCTTCCTAGAGCAACCAGGCAAGCCCCCCCCCCCTTGATCACCAGATATCACCTATTCTACTCTCTATTGCTTGCATTAGAGTAGTGTAGCATGTTACTGTTTTCCGTTAATCCTATCCTGATGCATAGCCTGTCCTTGCTACTACTGTTGTTACCTTTACCTGCAATCCTACATGCTTAGTATAGGATGCTAGTATTCCATCTGTGGCCCTACATTCTTGTCCGTATGCCTTGCTATACTATCGGGTCGGGATCACTCGGGAGGTGATCACGAGTATATACTTATATACTTTACATGATACCTGTGGTGACTAAAGTCGGGTCGGCTCGTAGGAGTACCCGCGTGTGATTCACGGATTGGGACCAAAAGGACGTTTCTCCCGACGGCTCTCTGAGTGAACCTTTGTGGCAGAGCGGCAGGGCAGGTTGAGACCACCTAGGTGAGAGGTGGGCCTGGCCCTAGTCGGCGTTCGCGGTTACTTTAATAACATGCTTAACGAGATCTTGGTATTTGATCTGACTTGGGTCGTTGACCTTATACGCACTAACCGCCACGTGGGACAAGATATGGGCAACCGGTGTCGTGATATCAGCCGAAGCCTTCGTGACATCAACGACTAAGCGGCGCGCGCCGGATTGGACTGGAACGCCTGCTAGCCTAGGTCTGATTCCGGCCGCCCATGCAACATGCAGGTGTGCAATGGGCGATGGGCCCAGACCCCTGCGCCATAGGATTTAGACCGGCGTGCTGACCTCTCTGTTGTGCCTAGGTGGGGCTGCGACGTGTTGATCTCCCAAGACCGGACATGACCCGGGAAAGTGTGCCCGGCCAGAGGGATCGAGCGTGTCGGGTAATGTGGTGCACCCCTGCAGGGAAGTTTATCTATTCGAATAGCCGTGATCTTCGGTAACAGGACGACTTGGAGTTGTACCTTGACCTTATGACAACTAGAACCAGATACTTAATAAAACACACCCTTCCAAGTGCTAGATACAACCAGGTGGTCGCTCTCTAATAGGGCGAAGAGGAGAGGATCGCCGGGTAGGAGTATGCTATACAATGCTACTTGGTGTACTTACCATCTACTCTCTCCTACATGCTGCAAGATGGAGGTGGCCAGAAGCGTAGTATTCAACATGATTAGTTATCCCCCTCTTATTCTGGCATTCTGCAGTTCAGTCCACCGATATGCCCCCTTACACATATACCCATGCATATGTAGTGTAGCTCCTTGCTTGCGAGTACTTTGGATGAGTACTCATGGTTGCTTTTCTTCCTCTTTCCCCCTTTTCCTTTCTTCTTGGTTGTCACAACCAGATGCTGGAGCCCAGGAGCCAGACGCCACCGTCGATGACGACTCATACTACACTGGAGGTGCCTACTACTACGTGCAGGCCACTGACGACGACCAAGAGTAGTTAAGGAGGATCCCAGGTAGGAGGCATGCGCCTCTTTCGATCTGTATCCCAGTTTGTGCTAGCCTTCTTAAGGCAAACTTGTTTAATTATGTCTGTACTCAGATATTGTTGCTTCCGTTGACTCGTCTATGATCGAGCACTTGTATTCGAGCCCTCGAGGCCCCTGGCTTGTATTATGATGCTTCTATGCCTTATTTATGTTTTTAGAGTTGTGTTGTGATATATCTTCCCGTGAGTCCCTGATCTTGATCGTACACGTTTGTGTGCATGATTAGTGTATGATTGAATCGGGGGCGTCACAAGTTGGTATCAGAGCCGACTGCCTGTAGGAATGCCCCTTCCACACCATTTGGCCGAAGTCGAGTCTAGACATTACAAAACTTTTACTAACATGGCTGTGTGTCTTATGGGCCCACATCGCCATTTGGGTGGTATTAGGATCTTTTACTCCTCGATCTTTACTCCGGGACTCTGAACTCTCTTCTACTCGGGTTAAACGAATTTACTAACTCTAACACTAGGATCCCGTGACCACATTCACCCCAAAGTTGGATAAGCCTTAGTTATTCCTTAGAATAGTATTTTGAACAATACCCACACTGGCCTTTGACTCATTTGAAACATTTTTGTTTTCAGATGGAACCCATGAGGCAGGTCGTGCGCCACACGACGGCCATTGGTGCCTCGGGATCACCTGTTGTGCTAGTTGAGATGATGACCTATCTGGGTTATCTCTAGCACCCTGAGTACACCGTCTACGAGGAGTACCAGGACTTTAACCAGGAGCAGTACCGTGCCATCGTCCACCTCTACTCTCGGGAGTACGACTCCACTACTGTGCTGCACACTGCTCATGGTGTTGGAGTGACCATCGATATGGCAGTCCACGATGCTGCTTATGCTGCTCTGACACGTCTTCGAGGAGAGTATCGGGAGTTGGACACCTTCCCTTTCAGGCACATTGCTATCGCATCCGATGTTGGTGCGGAGGGATACTACACTGCTGCCTACTCCACTGTCACCCGAGAGCCCTTCTACCATCAGAACCTGGTTCTGCATGCTGATGGGCTGGATCAAGCTAACCGAGCTCTTCGCCATGAGTTGTACACCACCCGTCAGCACCTTTACCGTGCTCTGACGCTGTTGCACCCCTTTGTCCGATCTAGAGAGCTGTCGCGTTCTGCGATCTACCCAGCTAGGACCGTGATGCCCCACGGTGTCGGTTGGCCAGATGTGGGAGGCTACTCTCCCGCACTTGGTCCTCTTCTGCCACCTAAGCGTCGGGTTCTGCATCAGAGTATTCGCGGTCCCCGGGCTACTGACGTGGAGGACTTCCCGTCACGTCACTACCAGCTGTCGGGCTACACCTATCTCCACAGTTCCTCCTGGGATTGATGTAGTCTTTCTTATTAGTGTTAGACGCATTCACCGCGAGCCTGCGTGCCGCCTATGATGTCTTTAGTCTGTGTACTGAACTCTGTGTATCAAACTCTATGCATGATCCTTTTGTAAGATATGCCGACTACTATGTAGAATCTATCGTGCTCCTTTCATTATGTATGTTTCATCATGAATGATTCTTGTCCTTGCAAATTTCTCAATGCTGAACTACCCCTGTTATATATTAGCAGGATGGTTAGACCAGGTGGTCGTGGTCGTGGTGGCAACGCCCCACCACCGCCTGAGTACATGGCTGGTATGATCCAACAGCTCGAGATGAATCGCCAGTTCATGGAGAATATGATGGCTCAGTTCCCTTGCCCCAATATGAACCAGCAGCCAGCCCAAGTGACTCTGCAGGATTTCATGTGCCTCAACCCAACTGTGTACCACAGCTCAACTCAGCCTTTGGATGCTGATGACTGGCTCCGTGACATCACCTATGAGATGGAGTGTGCTGATGTAGCCCCTGCCCGCTATGTCACCTTTCCTTCCTTCTTCCTGAAGGGACCCGTAGCTCAATGGTGGGACAGCCACAGGCGTACTCTGCCAGCTGGAACAATCATCACCTGGCCAGACTTCCAAGCTGCTTTCCGTGCCCGCTTCATTCCTCAGGGAGTCATGGACCGGAAGAAGCGTGAGTTCCGCAACCTCACCCAGGGCAACAAAACTGTTGAAGCTTATCAGCGGGAGTTTTTGGACTTGTCTCGCTATGCTGAAGAGGATATTGCAACTGATGCACGCAGACAGGAGAAGTTCCATGACGGCCTTCAAGCTGACATAGAGCTCACACTTCTAGTGCATGACTTCACTGATTTCGCTACCTTGGTGAACAAGGCCATCAATGTCGAAACTGGTCTGCAGGAATACCAGAGCTCTCACAGGCGCAACCGTGGCACGGGCTCATCTTCGGGCCCGCCCTTACAGAAGCGTAAGATATGGATTCCCAACAGCATGTACCAGCCAACTGCACCTGCCCCAAGGCAGACCTATGTTGCACCTCGTCTACCTCCTCCTCCATCTAGGCAGCCAAGGCTTCCAGCACCCCCACCCCGAGCTCCTACTCCCGCTCCCAATAATGGTTTGTGCTTTAGGTGTGGTCAACCAGGACACCATGCTAGGGAATGCAACCAGAACTAGAATCAACTGGCCCTTCCAGCAACTGGACGTGGAAACAACCAGCCCTGCAACAACAATGCCAAGCCTTATGGTCGTGTTCATGCCAAACACGTTGTTCTGAATGAAGCTCAAGACCAGCCTGCTATTGTGATGGGTACACTCCTCGTAAATTCAGTACCGGCATCCGTTTTATTTGATACAGGTGCATCGCATTTATTCATGTCAGAAGATTTTGCATGCTTGCATGACATTAAATGTGAGGACATGAATGCTTCGCTATTAGTGCACACCCCTGCGGGCCAATGTCGGACCTCCATGATTTGCAACGACGTCCCCGTTGAAATCGAAGGACTGGAATTCGTTGTCTTTCCCATCATACTGAAGTCCTGTAGCATTGATCTCATTCTGGGAATGGATTGGTTGAAAGCGGATACTGCTTCTATAGTTTGCGCCACTAAGACTGTCCATCTGCTACACCCTTCCGATGAAATAATAAGCTACAATGCTCGTCTGGTTCAGAATGCCGAGGCAAGACTTTATGCCTTGAATACATTGAATGCTGCACCACTCGAGGGCATTGAAAACATTCCCATCGTTCGCGAATTCCAAGACGTCTTTCCTGAAGAACTTCCAGGGATTCCCCCTGCTAGAGCTGTCGAATTCATCATCGACTTGAAACCATGCACCACTCCTATAGCCAAACGACCCTACAAGATGCCGCCGCATGAACTCATTGAGCTTAAGGAGGAAATCGAGAAATCTCTTCACAAAGGTTTCATTCACCCAAGTTGCTCTCCTTGGGAAGCGCCTTCTCTCTTTGTCAAGAAGAAGGATGGGGCAAACAGATTAGTCCAAGACTACCGTCCTATAAACCAAGCTACCATTCAGAATAAATATCCTCTTTCTCGGATCAATGATCTGTATGATCAACTGGCTGGTTCGTCAGTGTTCTCTAAACTCGACTTGATGTTGGGTTACCACCAGATCCATGTTCGTGAAGAGGATATCCCAAAGACCGCCTTCGTGAGTCGATATGGTTCATACGAGTACACCGTCATGTCTTTCGGCTTAACCAATGCTCCAGCCACCTTCTCTCGTCTGATGAACCATATATTCATGGATTACCTCGACAAGTTCATCGTGGTTTATCTGGATGATATCCTTGTATTTTCCAAGAACGAAGAAGAACATGCTGAGCTTCTTCATCTTGTACTAGAAAAGCTACGAGAGCATCAACTATATGCCAAGTTCTCCAAACGTGAATTCTGGCTACCCGAAGTAACCTATCTTGGGCATGTCATCTCTAAGGATGGTATTGCCGTCAACCCTGAATGAGTCCAGGCTATTCTTGAATGGACTCCTCCAAAGAATGTCAAGCAAGTCAGAAGTTTTCTCGGTCTCGCTAGCTATTGCCGTCGATTCGTCGAGAACTTCTCCAAGATCGCCAGGCCTCTGACTAACCTGTTGCATAAGGGCGTCAAGTTCCAACGGACAGACAAATGTCAGGAAAGTTTCCAGGCACTCAAAGACAAGTTGACTTCTGCTCCAGTGCTTGCTCCACCTGATACTAAGAAGGACTTCGGGATTTACTACGACGCTTCCCGACAAGGATTAGGCTGTGTCCTAATGCAAGACCGCAAAGTGATTGCTTATGCCTCTCACCAATTGCGCCCTCACGAAGAGAACTACCCAGTTGACGACCTCGAGCTTGCTGCTGTCATTCCTGCACTGAAGCAGTGGCGACATTACCTTCTTGGTAATCGTTGCGAGATCTTCACTGATCACCAAAGTCTGAAGTATCTGTTTACTCAGCCAGACCTGAACCTCTGTCAGCAGAGATGGATGGAGATTGTTGCAGACTTTGACTTGGGTATTTCCTATACACCATGCAAGGCTAATGTAATGGCTGATGCCTTGAGCCGCAAGTCTTACTGCAACCACCTCCAGGTTCACAAAGTTCAACCCTCGCTTGTTGAAGAATTCAGAAAGCTGAACCTCCATATTGTTCCCCAAACTGAACCTCCATGTTGTTCCCGAAGGTTCTCTCAATAACCTGGTTGCGAAACCAGATCTTGTGGACACCATCAAATGGATACAGAAATGTGACGATGAAGTGGTGAGGATTAAACATTATCTCGCAGAAGGAAAGCCCTCATTCTTCACTATTGCTGATGATGGCACTTTATTCTTCAAAGGTCGCCTAGTGGTTCCGAGTAAGAAGGAAAACCTGGATATGACTCAGAAAGTTATGAAAGAAGCTCATGATACGCCTCTGTCTATCCATCCTGGTAGTACAAAGATGTACCAAGACATCCGTCAGAGATTCTGGTGGTCTAATATGAAGCAAGACATTGCTCGTTATGTTGCCGAGTGTGACGTTTGTCGTCGTATCAAAGCAGAACATCAAAGGCCTGCTGGAACTCTGCAACCTATCTCTATTCCTGAATGGAAATGGGACCATGTCGAGATGGACTTTGTCACTAGATTTCCCAAATCACAGAAAGGTAATGATGCTATTCTTGTCGTCATTGACCGGCTTTCTAAAGTTGCACATTTTCTGGCGGTCAAAGAAACGATCACTGCTAGTCAGCTTGCAACCATCTATATGTCTAGAATTGTTTCACTTCACGATATTCCACTGGTTATCAGTTCGGACCGTGGCAGCTTATTCACTTCAAGATTCTGGGCAAGTTTCCAAGAAGCTAAGGGAACTCATCTGTCGTTCAGTACTGCATTTCATCCTCAGTCGCAAGGGCAAGTTGAACGTGTCAACCAAGTTCTCGAAGACATGCTTCGAGCTTGTATTATTTCCTTCGGCAAGAAATGGGATGAATCTCTCCCGTATGCTGAGTTCTCTTATAACAACAGTTATCAAGCTAGTCTGAAGATGGCCCCATTCGAAGTGTTATATGGACGAAAGTGCCAAACCCCTCTGAACTGGACAGAAACTGGGGAACGTCCACTCTTCGGTCCGGATATTATCCAACATGCCGAAGAACAAGTCCGCATTATTCGCAAGAATCTCAAGACTGCTCAGTCGCGTCAGAAGAGTCAGTATGACCGTAAACATAAAGACATGGTCTATCAACCTGGAGAAAAGGCTTATCTTTGAGTTACACCAATGAAGGGTGCTCACCGCTTCAGAATCAAGGGCAAGCTAGCTCCTCGCTATATTGCCCCATTCACTATTCTAGAAAGGCGTGGAAAAGTGGTATATCAACTGGAGCTTCCACCGAACCTTTCTCAGGTTCACGATGTGTTCCACGTGTCACAGCTCCGCCGTTGCTTCAAGAACCCAATCCGAGCAGTGGATCATGAAGTGCTCGAATTGCAACAGGACCTCTCCTATAAAGAGCATCCGGTCCGCATTCTCGACCAAGCTGAACGCCGCACACGTCAGAAGGTGATCAAGTTCCTCAAAGTCCAGTGGTCGCCCCATTCTGAAGATGAGGCCACTTGGGAACGCGAGGATCGCTTGCGTGATGAATACCCCACGCTATTTCCTTCTACCTCCTAAATCTCAGGACGAGATTTCTTGTAGTGGAGGAGATTTGTAACGCCCGAATAATTAGGCTATAGTAAAACTCTCCTAATGATGCCATGTCATCTCTGATTACTGTTGCTAATCTCTCGTTAGTTCAAAACCCGTTCAAAAGTCAAATTCAAAATATGTCAAACAACAAAAGCTTTCAAAAGTTGAAACAAAAATGTTCGGACAGTGCCAAATATGGCATAGGTAATTATGGTGTAGAAGACACAACTTTATAAAATACTTAAATGCCCTAAATTAAATAAAACAGAAAAAGAAAAGAAAATACAAAACAGAAAACAAAACTAAAAAGAAAAAAAAGGAAGAAACCCCCCTCCCCCTGGGCCGAAAGGCCCAGCTAGCCAACAGCAGCCAGCCAGCCCAACCGGCCTAGCTCCCTGCACCGCGCCCTCTTCATGTTCCTCGGTTGCGTGCCGCTACAGGGTGCGATCACCACCGGACCCCCTCGTCGGCATCGAGGAGGGGATAAGGCCGCCACGCCCCCGCCTCCTCGATCCCATCTCCCACTCGCCCCCGCTCTCCCCCTCGGTCCCTACGCCTCCCGTCCCCCTCAGATCCACCTCGCCGCTCCTCACACTACAAAAAAATACACTTCCATGATGATACGTGTTTGTCACGGTAGGTCGCGTTTTCTGTCATGCATGTACATCCATGACAAATTTATGACAGAATCAAGATAGTCATACCTGTGCTGTCGTAGAAGTGTTCCATGACATTACCAAAATTATCATCATGGAAGTGTCCACTTGCATGACGATAAATTGCGCATTACAGAAGTGCTTTCGTCAAGGGTGACCGACACGTGGCATCCACCGTAACGCAACGCCGTTAAGCTATCGGGTCGGGTTTTGGATCCGATAACCCGTTAACAGCCCCGACCAATGGGGATTTTCCACGTGTAAAATCATCATTGGCTGGAGGAAACACGTGTCGGCTCATCGTTGGGACAGATGTCAACCACTCATTGGACGGAAGGTGCCTATGATACGTCGACACATGGCACGGCCCAACAGAGGCCCATTCCTGTGAAAAGGCCGGCCCGTTTGACTTGGTCAAAAGCTAGCGAGCCGGCCCATGGAAAGCCTGTTAATGGCATGTTCGAATATAGCCCATTTACAGCCCGCTAACCCAAGTCTCGTTACGCCCTATCCGAATTAGGCCCAGTAGCATCATCTGGGCCATCCAATATGATTCCAGCCCGTTTTCACTTCTGGCCCATGTATGGCCCATGACGTCTTTCGGCCCATATGAGGCCCTATGTAACTCTTGGCCTACTAACGGCCCGTGGTGAAACTGGCCCGTAATGAACAGTGTATCACTTTACACCCATTAATGGCCCGTGGTGAAACTGGCCCGTAATGAACAGTGTATCACTTTATACCCATTAATGGCCCGTTATTCCTTTAGGCCATTTCCAGCCCATGTTATCTTTCGGCCTTCTCAGAGCCCATTTATTCTTGGGCTCATTTCCAGCATTCGTTTACTTACGGCCTGTTACTGTCATTTTCTTCTTGTGGGCCAAATTCAACCCGTGGTTACAGTCGGCCCATTTGTGGTTCGTTAATACGTTGGGCCGATTTCATAGCGTTATCAAATACGGCCTATTAATGATGGCCCGTTATGGTCGGCCCATGAACGGACGATTCCAACTCTAGCCCGTTTACGGCCATAATGCGGTCTGTTTGGCCCATGTTTGGCCAATCGATTATATGGCCCGTATAAGGCCCATTGATAATACGGCCCGCAGAAGGCCCATTGTTTCTACGGCCCATAGAAGGCCCATTGTTTCTACGGCCCGTAGAAGGCCCACTATTTCTACGGCCAGTAGGAGGCCCAGTGTCACTATAGTAAATGTTAGCCCATGGTTATTGTGGCCTAGTTTTAAAAAATAGGTTATTGCAACCACTAGTTAACCGCGGAAAAAGAACTGCAATGACTACAAGCAAACAAATAAACAAGACAACAAGGAAATAAATAAGCAAGCAACTAACGGTAGGCTATCACGGCTATTACACATATTACATCCATTGGGCATCAAAGTTCGCCACCAGTGCAAATATAGGGAACAAAGCAGCATATCATATACACTGGTTGTCAAAGTTGGCGACCAGCGCAAATAAACGCTGCAGCAAAACAAATCTAGAACTGAAACCACTTCAGAAGATCTCAAGAAACAATATCCTGGGTACCCATAATGTTGGCAAGATGCTTAGCAAGCTTATTAACTTTCTCTTGTTTGGCGCTTAACTCCTCCAGCGCTTGCTGTTGCGCCAGAAAATATGCATCTGAATTTTGCAGGGACTTCCCCAGTCCTTCAGCTTCCTGTCGCAGCACATCTGATCGATGTCTTTCAACTTGAAGTTGAGACTCAAGAAGGCGAACTGATTCAGGCAGCGAGTTCGAAGAGCTTGTGCCAGCAGTAGTGGCCAGTAACTCGAACACTACATCAAGACAGGACTTTTGGCTTCCCTCACTGTCATCAAGATAGTTTTATCAGCTTTCTTCGAGACCAACAGGGATGTCTCACTATCTTGAACCTTATCTGCATTACTTCCTTTACCATTGGATAACGCGGTACTGTTCTCCAATATTTTGTCCGCATTCTAAAAGAGAAACAAGCAGACACATCACATGTTTACCATGTTGTATATGAAACTCATTTTGGTAAATGAGTTCAGTAGTAAAGTGGACGGGATAACAGCATGAAACAAACATATATCTATGTACCATGGTCACTTTATGGTCTATATCATTCTAGTTTTTTTGCCAAATCAAGATAGAGACACAGTTCAAATAATATTTGTTCAAGACAAAGCAGAATAGACAGAATATAAGTGTGGGTAACTATAGAGCAATAACAACACTTGTAATGTGCATGACATGAGAACATAACTGTTTATTCAGTTGAAACTAAAATCAACATAGAGCAGGTTACAACAGCAAACCAGTTAAAGAAACAGGTTTAAAACATACATGTTGCACCATTGGAGTTTCAATTCCATCCTTCAAATTTGAAAATAGTTGGTATGAGTAAATACAGTCATGCAAGAGAAAAGGAGTATGAACCATAGCTATAGAACCTGACCTGAGAATAAATCTTCTTCTCCTTTAAGAGTTGAGTTGGGATTCAGAGTGGTGGTCCTCGTGCTTTGGGCACTGCAGTTCCCTTACTAACTGCTCGTGTTTGGGTGCTCTGTGGTGGAGACGGTGCTGTGTCAACTGGAACTGGGTTACTATCTGCCGGGGTTGGGGTTAGAAGGGGTGTAGCTGGTTCTCTGTCCAACTGGGTAGGGGTACAATCTGCGAGAGTCTGGGTTATGTGTGGTGGATCTGGTCCTTGGGCAAGTACAACCATGGTTCTATCTGCATCAACTGGTAGCACTATCTTTTCTCAAGACCGTGTTGTTACTCCCTTAGATACTGCCATCATGCTCTCCAATTCAAATGGCTGATAAACAAGAAAAGTAATTGAAAGTATAGACATTGTATGATAGACAGGTGCAATGGATAGTGGGGAATAAAAGAGGGCATGAAATAATTCATATTTATGTTGTCTAACCAAACAGGATAGCATGACACAATTTCACATATATGATGGCTAACTAAACAGGATAGCATGACACAATTTCACATTATGATGGCTAACTAAAAAAGATGGAAAGACATAGTTCAAAATATGAGACTATGTAAACAGGATGACATGACATAACTATATAATGTGTTTATTAAATAGGTTGGCATAATTCACATACATTCATGGATAGAATGCCATAATTCAAAATATGATGACTATAAACACTAAACAGGATGAGATGATATAACTATATGATGTCTTTATTAAATGGGTTGCCATGCCATAATTTAGATAGATGATGTGTATGTACTATGTAAACATGATGGCATGATATAATTCAAATATATGATTTATATAGTAAGCAAGTAAGCAGATGGCAATCCATATATGATGTAAAAACTAAGCAATGCAAGACAACATGCATGACATGGGTAATATAACCCTGCCAAGTTTGAGCATAGAACTCAGGGGGAAAATAGGACTGGTCATCAGTCTCTGAATCCTCCTCTGAGGAGCTCTCTGTAACGAGCAAGATGTCTGCTTTAGCAGGTAGCATTGTCTGCTCTGAATACCTTGTTTTCATTCCAGATACTTCCATCACCGCTTCAAATGGCTAATGCACAGGAAGAGTAGTTGAATATACAAACGTTGTCGACAAATGGAACACGTAATACAAAAAAATGATAGCATGATATAATTCACATACATGATGATTGGCTAAACATCATGGCATTGCATAATTCACATATATAATGCCTTTGCAACAAGATAGCATTGTATAATTCACATATATAATGTCTTGCAACAAGATGGCAATGCATAATTCACATATATGGTAATTAGACACTGAACAGGTGGCATTCACACAAAGCATGTCTAAACTAATCAAATG
>NC_041380.1:591356404-591361526 GCF_002162155.2 Triticum dicoccoides
CTCTGAATCCTCATCTGAGGAGCTATCCGTAACCAGCGAGATATGCGCTTCGTCAGATAGCATAGTCTGCTCTGAAGTCCTTGTTTTCACTCCGGAATTTTCCATCACCGTGTCAAATGGCTGATGCACACGAAGAGCAGTTGAATGTAATAACATTGTTGACAAATGTAATATGTAACGGAAAAAAAGGATGGCCTGATATAATTTACATATAAGATGACTGGCTAAGCAGCATGGCATTGCAAAATTCACATATATGATACCTGGCTAAACAAGATGGCGTTGCATAATTCACATAAACGATGAATAAACTAAACAGATGGCATTCGCACAAAGGATGTCTAAACTAAGCAGATGACATATTTGATGTATAAAGTAAGCAATGCAAGACACCATATGCATGATATAACCAACATTAGCATTCCAAGTTAGAGCGAAGACCTCAGGGGGTAAATAGGAGTTGTCTTCTCCTTCTGAATCCCCCTCAGAACAGATATCTTCCTCTCGATTACAATCCGAAATGCGTGGAGGGGGGCTGCCTTTGCGCCTACCATGGAGCGACGTCTGCATGAAATTTTATTACCACGCAAGGCTCGTCTCTTTTGCTCTACATGTTCAGTTCCATTGTTTACAATAACTGTCATGCATAGGAATAAAACATAGTGAGATTATGTAATGAGTGCATGAAGAAATCCAGAGTGATGGTAGCAACCTGTGGATAGACCCAAAACCAATAATAGCAGGTAGATAATGGCTTCAGTTAAAAAATACAGATAATGGCTTCTTTACTGTTTGTTTCCCACCCAACATGAAACTCAGAGTAGACACCCGAGATTAACCAGATAGTAGATAGATACTATTGATAGCGGCCCCGATATGTACCCCACAACCATTTAAAAACTCAAGTTTGACCATTAGTTTGGAGCTGACTCAGAGTCTAATCGGTGAACAAGACGATAAAGTAGCATGTAATATTAAGCGATGCATAACGTAAGCAGACACGAAAGAGTGCGACCTCTCTTGCGAACCCGTGTAATCCTCGAGGTCATCTGCTCGGTTGATGATGGTAGTGCAGTTTTCATGGCTGCCAGCGGCGGGGAAGAAGATCTGAGGCAGCGAAAGACAGTCTGGAGGCCGGATCCCTGCTGTGCTGGACCCTTCTGTCGTTGGAGCAGCTGAGCTAGGGTGGACGACGGCGCAGCAGGAGCGGGACAAACCATGCAAGGTTTTCTTTGACAACTATCTGTAAGAGAAGTAATTCTGTAAGGGCTTGTTTGAATTGGAGGATTCCAACAATGCAGGGATAGGAAATAGACAGGAATATGATAGGAATGCACGTGCAAAACAGAGAATTTAAAACACAGGATTTCTGCCAATCTGGGTGTTTGATTCACAACAATTGGAAGATCACAGGATGTAAAGAAGCATGGTGAGATTAAGTCAAACCACAAGAAAATGTACGGTTATAATGCTATTATGCTACTATCTCTTAGTCTTGTGCTTCATGAATAGGAACTTGAAAAGGAGGACAAGTGAAAATTAAAATTCCAACGTTTTTTCTTTCAAGGAGACACTAAAGGAACAAATCCGTGTGCTCAGTGGACAATATATATAACATGTAGAGTAAAAAAGAGATGCAACAAGTGTACAACCTCTTTGGCGAAGCCATGTCGATCTCAGCGTGATTGGGTTGGCCGGTGAGGATGCTCCGGCTGACTTGGCTGTCGGAGGAGGGGAAGAAGATCTTAGGCGTTTGGAGATGGACCCCGAGGTACTGCTCCGCTGTAATGGAGGGTTTCGTTGTTGGAGTAGCTCCGATGAGTTGGACGACACCGAGGCTGAAGCAGGACAAGAGAGACAACGAACAACGTTAACCTGAGTGGAATTCTAATAGCATCTCCAATACATGACGTAAAATACATAACCATAAAGTGCTAGATGTAAAATACATCAGCCGCTCATCTCTGAACTTAACTGTCGAAAGTGAATTTAACTGCCGAAACTGAACTTAACTGTCGAAACTGAACTTAACTGTCGAAACTGAATTTTGCTGTCGAAACTGAATTTTGCTGTCGAAATTGAACGCACTAGCAAGGTGAGGCTACATGTTGGTCAACTGACTTTTTCATCTCTGATCAGTTAATTTTGCAATCGTTGGATACGAAATCAAGGGCCTGTGGTTCATCTTCAACCTCCACCCTCCTGAGCCGGCCAAACAGCAGCCCCCCGCCGCCCGCGGCCAGCGGTGCGCCGCCCTACCCGCCCCGAAAACACTCCCCACCACCGGTCCGCCACTGCCCCGGCATCCCTCTAGGCCCCCCGTGCTGAGCTTTTTCTCCGGTGATCCCCACGCCACCGCTCCACCAACGCCCCGCCACCGTCGGTAACCACCGCCCCCATCCTGAACCCTAAGATAGATAGTGGGGTACCTCTCCGGCGAGCCCCCTTCCCCGTTGCGGCTTGTTCTTCCTTCACCCCGGCGGCATCGGAGTGAAGTGTAGCTAAATCGAAGCAGCATCGCAAGCAAGAGCAAGAGCGAGAGCAGCAGCGCGAGCGAGAGCTAAAGCGGCAGCAGGTCCTACTGATGTGGACGTCGCCGCCGAGGGAGCGACGCCGTGGAGGAAGTGGCCGGCGACGCCGCCGTGGATGGAGCCGCGCCGTGTCGGCTCGGGACCGAACGCTGGCAGCACCGTGAGATCGAATCAAGAAGAAAATGCGGCGATTAGTGTACAACCTCTTTGGTGGCGCCGATTAGGCCGCAGCTTCATCCGAGGAAATGGTGATGATGATGCTCTTTCGGTGGTGCAGGTGAAGACGGCGGTGTTGGAATGGAGGTGGAGCGAAAGACGAGGGGAACGTCGGGGCAGCTCCTTGGAGGTGGAGGAACGGGTTGCTGAACCGGCGGGACGATGAGATCGACGACGGATCCTCATCCGGTACGGTGGATGAGGGACGTCGAGGTGTTGCTGTGGACGACGTCGTTGGGGAAGAGGCTCCGGCTGGGTGGTGGACGGAGCAGGGTGTGGGGTTTCATCGCGGGTTTTCGCGGCCTCGGTGTATGAATGGGTGGGCGGATGGGATGGCAGTGGGGAACCATGGCTTAGAGACGCGCTTGTCCGAAATGTGGGGTAAGTTGCGAAAGTACCCCCACCGATTTGAGGCGGTTCTTTCGGTTCAGGGGTACCACGAGCATTTCGCGTGTCGTGATTTCACAGGAGATGGGAGTTTTCGCGCGCGTTGTAATTTCGGAATAGCAAGGCGCGGGTTGAGATGGAGGGAGTTGTCGGAGCACAACGAGACAAAGATATATCTTAAATATTTCGGGCTAACAAGGCGCGGGTTGAAATTTCTGGACAAGCCTAACGTGTACTGTACCAAATCAATGCGCCCTACAAATGTCATTCAAAACTTTGAATTCATGTTATGTTCAAATAAAATATTTCGCTACGTATATAATGCATGCAACCTACTACTCAAATGAACGTTTTAGTGCATTCCAAACTTATATACTACCACTTCAATATGAACTAAATTTGAATTCGTTTCTCTATTTGAATAAGATCTACAGTAATGATTGTTGTGAAGTAAAGCATTTGAATTCGTTTCTCTGTTTTAATAAGATCTACAATCATCATTATTGTCAAGTTAAACCATCGTTTGTGTATTATCTTCACAGCACACCATATGATTAGTCTCGAGTTACATATGAACTATGTGTACTATATGAACTCGAACTAGATTTTTTGAATCCACTTTATTTTGATTTCAAATCACATTACATTTCTAGCTCTAGCTAGATCTTCATAATCTAAACCATGTCTCATATGTATAATGTGTTTATCACATTATGTATGGTGCCCTGCCCCCTATGCCTACAAGTATTTAGATGTGAGTTGCAAACACCACACATTACCACAAATTCAAATAAAATGTGAGAATGTTCGATATATAGTATTGTTTAGATTGTTCGATATTTAGTTGTAAGTTGCAAATGCCACACATTATCACAAATTCAAATAAAATGTGAGATTGTTTGATGTATAGTATGGTTTAGATTGTTCGGCATTTAGTTGTGAGTTGCAAACGCCATGCATTATCACATTATGGTATAACATGTGCACATCACGTGTATCACCACTATATTCATGCATGCAATGTTTAAAACACTATGATCTCCTATTCAAATATATGAATCCGCTTTCATATCAAATTATGATCTTTGTTAGTCTCTTACACCCACACAATCCTCTAACCTTTGTAGCTACCACTAACTTTCTCTCGTGCATGCACACGCCCTCCTCGCCCTCCCCCTTCCTCGGCATTCTATCCACCATGCACATTCATTTTTTTCTTTAGGTCGTTCTCCTAGAGTCTCCACAACTCCTTTCTGACACACACCGATCGATAAACCTCTCCAGCGATGCCTACCTACAACAAACAAACACACCTTCAATCTCCTCCTTTATGTGTCCTTGCCTCGTGTGCTCTCATACGGTCAGACACACATGTAAACTCTCGCCCCTCTTTTCATCGCTCTCACAACCGCACACTCCTCCCCCTATCTAGTTAGTAGTTGGGCCTCTCGCACCACCTCCTAGCTCCATTCTCTCTGTCTATCCGTCTCGATGGGCCTTATTTGCCTCTAACAAATGGACGTACATCGACCGATCTCTCGCTATACATATAGCTAGCTAGGTCCTTATAACTCGTTTTTACCCACACATCAATCGATCTACCTCATTAGTTGTGTCTCTCCCTTCCTCCAACAAACAACAATTGATCTACCGATCTAGTTAGGTTTGCTTACCAAACACATGGTTCCCCTTCATCATCCATGGATGCGTCCCGACAGATCTATCACGCACAGGCACACACAGAAACACATCCCCACTCTTATTGATAACATTGCAGTTTCACCCTTAGTTTGTCTAGTAGGCCTCTCCCACCATCTTCGAGAAGCAACTCCATCACCCATCCAGCACTCTACCCCTCTCCCTCCCTCTCCCTCCCTCTCTCTCTCCTCTCTCTCTATCCCATCATATTTCCCGTCCTTCAGTTATGTATGGATGTCGATCGATCTTCCTCAAGACATAGCTGGGTCTTTCCTTCTCAACACATATAC
>NC_041380.1:591362196-591375029 GCF_002162155.2 Triticum dicoccoides
GATACATCAAGCGCTCTAGTCATGTCTCCCTGCCACACAAAAACTTGACGTGTGCCCTCTAACATTCTGGTAGGCCAGTCGCCCTATATCTTTGACTTGTACACACACACAATTTCGATGGCTCTCTTCATCGATCTCGCACCCACCCACTTGATCCTCTCTTCGACTCTATCAATAGATATGACCCCTCCCTCTCTTCCCATGGATTGCCCGACCCTCTATGTATGATATGGATAGGCCTCCATTTCACACACATTGCATGCAAAATTTTGTTTGAGATGTCATCAACACATATTCCCACAAATAATTCATGAAATCAACCCCCACCCCACCCCCACCCGAAAACAAAAAACACTCACGAACGCGGTTTGTATCTCTCACACACACCCACGTAGGTGGGGGACGTGCACGAAGAGAAGAGGTGCATGCACGGTGCACGTACTCCCGTCTCTTTCCCAACCACACCCGTGCGGGTACACGGTGGAGCTCATTTCTGTACGAAAAAGGCAGCCCACGTGGTAATTTGGCACGTGTACTGGTTGTCCACTTGGTGGAGGGAGGATCGTCTACCACGGGTGAACAAACAAATTGCGACTTGACGTGTTATGTTAAAAAAAGAGGCAAACCATGTGGGGGCTACCTTAGAGGCATGGCTCTATACACTGGAGTACTTTTGATGTGTCCCTTCAACTCGCAGAACGAGGAGAAGCTTGCTTAGTACGCCGTCTCCCCCGCCCACGGGCGCGGTGGCTCGCAGGATGAGGTGAAGCTTGCTTACTACGCCTTATGCCCGCTCCCTCGCCCATGCGCGTGGTGGCTTGCAGGACGAGGAGAAAAATTTACTACTCCCTCCATTTACTCCTCGTCCCTACTACCTTGGTTATAGAGATTATATATCATATTGTTTGGAATATGTATGTCCTTTAGTAGATTTCAATATGAACTACTAGTACATACTCCAAACATTGATGTATATAGACGTATTTTAGAGTGTAGATTCACTCATTTTGCTCCGTATGTAGCACTCTCCCTCGCCCCTCGACCTCGCCCACGTGGTGGACGTGCAGCAATTCATGCGGTCTCATATAGCCAGAACGATATATACTGCACTACCATTATTGCTCAACTTCCCGAAGAGGTGAAGAGCCAATCGCAAGGTTAATATTTTGGAGATGCCAAGCGCAAGGTTATAGGAGAACGAGTAGTAGGTGACGCGTCATTTATAAATAAAGTTTTTTTTCTTCAGTGGCATGTACGCAATATGATAGGTTCATATGGAGAGAAAAGGAAACCGCTCCACTATATACATAGTCAGGATGGGCCAGCCTACACAATTGCTTGCTGGGGTTGCTCTCTTCACACTCTATCGCACAAAATGACTATGGCCACATCTCTAACATCCGGCGGATCACGTCCGCTTGGGGAAGGGGTGGATGCTTAGTGTAGATGCGGTGGCCGTCGCCGACGGTGAATACCCACTGTCGGCACGTCCCGATCAGGGGTCCCCGCCGTTCTCTCTCACAAAGCCAGTGAGGTTGCCTTCGTCCCTTGCTCACTGCCGCGACGTGGGCGGTTGCCGCCTCCCGCCGCCCTCCTCAAGGTTGAGCTACGTCCCTCAGGTACAACTCCCTTTACAGCCGGCTTGCACCACTGCTCCAGCTGCCCACATCACTCCCTGTGGATATTTCTCTACTTCTTTGCCCTGCACATACCTCTACTGGCTTCTACGTATTGTATTTGTGATGAGTTTATGTCTCATCAACTAGTCCCAGTAATCTTATTCTAATCACGCTTGTTCAATTTCTTTGCCACAGGGATGGTCATCTCGATTTTGGTGAAACTGCACAAAATGATCCGATGGTCAAAAGGTTGCAAACTTCATTTATTAGGAAGCTCAAACATTGCCAGCAAATTGAAGCCTGGTCAAGGTTCACGGTTCAAGGGCTAGGGACTGCATGGATCGTTTTTTTCTTTAGCTGCCTCTGTTCCAAAATAAGTGTCAACTTTAGTAGTAGTACAAACTTGTACTAAAGTTTGTACAAAGTTGAGAAACTTATTTTGGAACGGAGGGAGTACATATTTGCTATGATCTGTCAATCATTGAGATGCAATAGCATGCATGTTAGTCTCCTTTGTATTTGATGAAATGTTGCAACGGGCAACCTTGGACGCAAGATACATGTAACAGAAGCTGGAAGCTTCATAGCATTGTACAAATTTATCTCGCTGATAAATTACAGTACGTACTATACTAGTACTTCCTCCGTTCCTAAATATAAGTCTTTGTAGAGATTTCACCATGAACCACATGCGGATGTATATAGATGCATTTTAAGTGTAGATTCATTCATTTTGTTCTGTATGTAGTGGAATCTCTACAAAGACTTACTCCCTCCGTCTAGGTGTGTAAGTCATCTTACATTGTGCACCGCAACCAAGGTGGAGAGGAAAACGAGAAAACTTAATGTCTTTTTTGCTAATTAATAGCATGCATGCAATGAACTAACCACTGCATGTCATGTTTGGTAGTCTCAAGTCACTGAAAACATGCACGACCCACATCTCTTATTGGTTGATATGTCACAAAACAAGAAACGAGGAGGGAGTTAATGTACCGTGCCTAACTGTTTTGGGATTATTTGGTTTTCGTAAGGTGACTTACACACCTAGACGGAGGGAGTATCTACTAGTAATAGCTAGCCCCCACTACTAGGAATTCTCTATCCTCTCCTTGAGCCACATCATCAAAATTGATGTAGCTGTTAGATGAAGTAAATCAGTCCATAATAGCCGTCTGATCTAGACGTTGAGAGGCTCCGCACTAAGCCACATGCAAGCATGCAGAAATACCGTGCCACATGCATGTGAGTGGGTTTTAAATCACATCAACATGTCTGCATGCAAGCATGCACCGGTAGCATGCATGTAAGTGAGGTTTTAAGTCCCATTAACATGTCAAAAAGAAAAATATAATCCCATTATGCAGTAGGAGTTGGCTGATCTTTTTTCCTTACGTGGGATGATCTAAATGATGATGGGAGTTTATTTAGTTTGGCTACCACATTTGTCATGCGGTTATAGAGTTTTTTTTGTTTTATGAAATCGATAATTTTGCGCTGAGAGATATACCGCTGTTCCGCGCCAACGCGCGAGGACTCATCTAGTAATATTTAGGAACAGAGGGAGTACTATGTAAAGAGTTTGGTGTCGCACGGTGATAGTGTGAGGTGGGCCATGTAATCACTGAGCCTGCGTGTTTTCACTGCTCTTGCATGCCTCCGCTGTAAGAATGGAGAAAATTGTAATCTAGTAGTAGTATACCTCCTTTCGCCGAAAGCGTGGGAGATCCAGCAGTCCTACCACCTCAGTAATAAAGACCAATGAGCCGTCAAATCACATAGACCCAGCAGTAAGTTGGACGGACGAAGCAACCATCACTCTTGCGCCAGTGAGAGGTCGCGTCCGCTCTGCTCGGGCATGAATGCAGCACCGATTCTTTGGAGCGGCGCCGACCGTTTTGGGCGGGAAGCGCGCACGGGCGATGGAGGGGCTTTGGGTGGGCCAGGCTGGTCAGGAGCGGGCGTGGCAGCTGTCCGCATGTCCCTACCGGACACGCCCGGAAACGAGAGGATGCACCGACTCTCGCGGCTAAAATCGTACACTACACAACATCTCTCTGTAGGAGTAGGTCGATCTATCACTCTCTCTAACACACACATGGTGTTAAAGACACACACGCGCGCGCGCGCGCGCGCGCGCACACACGCACCTTGGTCCCGTTGCACCTTCTAACGTGACTTATTACACCTAGACGGAGGGAGTAGTAAGTATACAAGATACGGTGGCACACTGACTTAAGTCGAATACAAGTGCCCAAAATTTGTGTGCATGTTATAATAAGGATTCACTTAAAATAGTACGTGAGCGAACAGAGGGATCAATTGGACTGTGTTCCTGAGCAGTAGCGAGATGTGTGAGGTAAGATACACCGCTGGCGCTTTTAATTTTTCTTATTAATTTGTTTGTTTCACCCTCTGACTGGTGGGACCCAATGTACTACGTGGAGAGAGGTAAGGTGACTAAGGCTGCATTATTTCTGCACCACTGTGGATAGTCTTACCACCAAAGCCACATGACACAATTATGATTGAAATCCCAATGACTCCCACACACAAAAAAACACGGCATGCTTGTCACACGAATGCAGGAATGTATAAAAGGTTATTTCCCTCTTGTTGAACATAACGGGAGGGTTGTGTAGCTGGTTAGCCTGTTCGCTCATCAAACTTGAGGTCTCGGGTTTGATAACTACACTTGAGCATAATTTGTGCCAGGAGGATTCTTTGACTGGTCAAAATGTTTTCTAGGGTTTGCACGCTTCACACTCTCTCTCCAGTATATATATACGCGCTGGAGCCTCAGCGCTTGTAGTTGCTCTCTTCACACTCTCTCGCCCTCTCCCGCTGGAGCCTCAGCGCTTGTAGTTCCTCTCTTCACACTCTCTCGCCCTCTCCAGATCTAAACAAGACTTCGTTGGCCTCTCTCTCCCCTCACTGCTGCTCAAAGAGCCGGCAGGATCCGTCCGCCGGGACGGGAAGGAGGCTTAACATTGTCGCCGTCGGCGAGGGACTACCGGCGCAGCTGTTCACTTTCCACCCAGCGGCGGCGCGGGAGGGCCTCCGACACCTTCTTCTTTGTTGTTGTCCCGTCGCCCACCGAACCACGCCCCAAGAACCTTAAGGTATAATTTACTTACTCCACATGCATTGCTCTAGCTGCATGTATACCATGAATCTAGGACGTGGTTCAAAGAGGAAAGCAGTGGGGGAAAGTAGTGGGAAAAGTTGTATATAGCATGAATCTAGGACGTGGTTCAAAGAGGAAATGAAGGGGGAAAGTTGTATAGCATTAATCTAGGACGTGGTTCAAGGAGGAAAGGAATGGGGGAAAGTAGTGGGGAAAGTTGTATCGCATAAATCTAGGACGTGGTTCAAAGAGGAAAGGAAGGGGCGAAAGTACTAGTTCAAAAAGGAAAGGAAGGGACAAGGCTGTAGAGTTTGAGCAGGACTAGATTTGCTGCGCTCACATAGGGAAAGGCATCTAAAGATAACAAACCTGGGACCAACACAAATATGCTCCTTGGTTGTTTGTTCTTTGTTGTAACAGACTGTGCATGACCACAGTACATCTGTAGATGCACATGGTGCTGGTGCGTCCACTGTCCCGTGCAACTCATTAGCTGTTGTTAATCTAAGGCCCTGTTTGGTTAAAAACTCCCTAGTCCCTACTTGCTGGGTTCCAGGGACTAAACATGGAGTAGAGGTTATTAAATGACATGCTAAAATACCATGTTACCCCTAGTAATGAATTAATAGAGACAAGGTGTGATGCGTGGCAGGGGCAACTGTTCGAAAAAGTCCCAAAAAGACTCCCTCGGGGTCTTCTTTCTTTAGTCCCAAATGCCCACTTTTAGTCCCTAAAAGTCCCTCCTGTTTGGTTTAGATGGGACTGACACGGAGTTTTTTTAGTCCCTACACCAAAATGTCCCTGTAAAATAACACCCTCTAATAATGCCGCTGGAAAATTGATGCAATGCCACAGTTAAAAGCAAATTACATGTTTAACGAATTTTATTGTTAATATAATCTCTATGTTAATATTAATCAATGCCACCGTTTGAGAAATGCTACTGTCTTTCTTTCTTTCCCATTTAGATAAGGTAGATGCTTCTTTTTGTTGGCTTCTGTGTCATCCACCGTTATTGACCACTAATTGTTTCCTTTGCACCTCTGTGTAAACAGGGTTATCTGCTTCACCTCGTTGCCATTGTGACCTTTTGTTGCACTGCACAAAACACTTTTGTTTTAAGAGTGTTTTGTGCAGTTCAACCAAAATGTCACACCGACAACGTTGCTTGATTGCTTGATCTTAGTGGAACTGCACAAGAGGAGATCTTACTTCCTATCCGTTAAGGCGAATTTGGTTCAGATCTTCTTCTTGTGAGTTGTTTGAATTCCGCATCATGAGAGGTCAGTACTAGCCTTCTTTCACATGATTCTGCAGTGTGCATTCATATGTTGTGCTACTTGTACGATAATGTTGCTTGATTTTAGTGAACTGCATAAATGGAGACAAGACTTCCAATCTGTATGTGCACCGTAATATCCCATTGAGGTAAGATAAGGATATTTCACAACTGTTGGCCTGTATTTTGCCACTTTCATCAGAAAATTAATTTTAGTACTATACTTGTGCTCCCTAATTGACATGCCAAATCTTACATTGAAGGCGAAGCTTGTTTGTTATTGAACCAAGTGATGAAGGGGAAGAATAAGGGGAAGAAAAACAAAAATCAACTCCCGGTGCTGTAATGAAGCACTGGAACTGTGATGACACAAGTAATGATATAGTTTTGCATCTTAATTTATTCCTTTGGCTGGAATGAGCAATTGTTTTGCCACTGATTTGATGCCACTCTTAATGTAATATGTAATTATCTCTACTTGTGCAAACAGGGATCTTTTTTGAAGATACCATATTTTTAGTGGAACTGCACAAGAAGATGTTGGAAACATTAAACTAATCAAGGAGTATATAGTAAGCATGGCCACCACCGTAGATAGCAACAGATGGTTCCGGAGAATTGCTTCATCTGTATGCTCTACACAATAAGCCTCCTGACAAAGGTTGGTACTCGCCCACTGATTTCATCCATATGATTGAGCTTTGTCATCTCTATTGGTGTTGTGCTACTGTTTAGATACTGTCATGAAAAAGTGGTATTGTCCTTGAGAAGTGCTTCATCTGTGCTGTTTTAAATATTTCCTTTCCTTTTTTTTGAGCAAACAGTGATGCTAGCATTTAGTAGTCCTCTTGTCTTTGGACAACAGGATCATCTTCCTCTGAAGAAGAATATGGAGTACGTGAAGTGACTAGTTCCGATTATGCCAGGATGAAGAAGCCCTGTCTATCTTATCATCAGAAGGAGCAGTTGAAGGATGGTTACATTACTCCCCACAAGACCAAACTAACTTCAGCTCAGAAGGACTGACAAAATCTCCATTTTTTTGCTGTGATGCGCAAGTACAATGTTGTTCTAGGATTCTTTCTGGTGAGTTCCATTTTTCTAAAAGTGTGCTCTACATGGACCATGTATGTGCCTGTTGAAACTGTCAATTCATAGTACAGTTTGCTCTATACTAATAACTTTTTTGTATTTGTGCAAACAGGGGTGCTCAGCTTGATTTCAATGGGAACTGCACAAAATGTTCATGAATACATCGAATCATTCATTTCCACCACAAGAATGGAGGTGCCGATAAGTTCAAGGCGTTGCAACATATAAGGGCGAAATCATACAAGCTACGCGCGGATTTGGTTGATTTTGGTGGAACTGCACAAAAAGAACAGTTGGTTTATTTAGCACGAGGTGCCATGTCAATGTCTGAACTGATGGCAAACCCTGCCCATTCCACAATCATAGGCATTTGATATTTTGGAATGGGACAACCTTGTCAAATTTTGCTCATTGATTTTAGCAAGACATGTGTTTCATATTTTCGAATGGGACGTCCTTTGCTGTCAGCAGGGTCGATCAATTTTTTCTTTATTCTTTAGTTGTGAAGTAAATATTGCCTCTGACATGTGAGGCGCTGAGATGCATAATCATCGATTGTTTTGAATGTTCTCTATGAATTGCCAGGCCTGTGTGTTTGATTGCAATGTACAGAAATGCTAAAAAGCTGCTCAAACTCTTTGTACTCCTTCTGTTCCTTTTTACTTCGCACATTGTGAAAGTGCATACTTTTTTGTATAAGATTGGTCAAAGTAGAGATACTTTAACTACAGACAAAACTTGTATGCAGACTAGAAAGGACCGGAAGGAGTACATGTGAAACTGCTGCAAACGAGGTGATCACCTTGGGAATAATGCTAGTACGTATTGTTTTGCATGTTCATCCAATGCCAGTGATACAGGAATTCGAACTAATCGAAATAAATTCATTCATACATGGTCGGATTTCATATAAACATGCCAGATTTAATTACATTTCATACATTCGTCAACTAAAAAGGGGTGCGCTGGAGGTATAATTAATTAACCGAAACTACCCACCTGTGTCCCGCTGAGCCGAACAGAAGCTTCAGTGACTTAACTGCAGGTGCAGTTGCGTAACTGACATGTGGCCTGTTGGGCCCACGTGTCAGTCAGCCAACTGCACCAGCAGTTAAGTAGAAGCAGCGTTATTCTCCAGCAGAACTCCCTGACTCCAGTTGCCGCCAAGAAGCTAACAGGTCGTCAATGGTCAACCAGCCTAGCTTGGCTTCAACAGGAGGGTAGCTGCGGTGGCCTTACTAGGACCCGAGCGGTGGCGACCTACCGTGTTCTAGTCTTCCTTGTTTTCTGTGTGGCACGACCTCGTTGGCAGCGGGGCGGGGCCTCAGCGGAGCCGGCGATGTCCTCTGTCTCGTTGCTGGTGGGCGGCGCCTCAGCAGAGCGGTGGAAATCCTCCCCCGTGTTACCGGCAGGGTGGGGCCTCGGCTGAGCCGGCGATGTCCTCTGCCTCGTTGTTGGCGGGGCGGGGCCTTGGCGGTGTCCTCTGCCTCGTTGTTGGCGCCGCGGGGCCTCGGCGGAGCAGGGCCTCGTCGACGCCAGCGAAGCGGGGCCTCGTCGATGCCAGCGAAGCGGGGACTCGTCGGAGTCGGCATTGACCTCTGCCTCGTCCTCGGTCTCGCCAAACAGCGCCTCGCCCGCTTCATCGCCCTCTTTGCTAGCCTCTTTGTAGGCGGCCGCAGCCTCCGCCACCCACATGCGGTACCGCCAGCGCTCGAGGCGGCCCTTGCGGGCGGAGCGGTACGAGTCGAGCAGCGCCTCTTGCTCCGCCTGCTCCACGGCGATCTGCTCCTCCGCCTGCAGGTACTCCTGGAGGAGATGGTTGTTGTAGGCGGCGTCGGCCTGCGCCTCCTGAAACTGCTCCTGACGCATCTGCCTCACACTGTCCATATGTTGGGCACGGGCCTCGCCGATGGTCATGGTGCAATGCACCAGCGAGGATGGCGCGGAGGAGGGGGTTGGCGCCGGATCATCGACTACCATGTTCTCCATTGGGACGTCGTCGTCCTTCGGCTGCCTGCCGGCCAGCCGGTCGGCAGCAATGGCTGCCATCTCCTTGTGGTCCGTCGTCCGCCCGTCCCAAAGAGCGCTGGAGCGCGAGGAAGCCATGGTGGGCAGTAGTGGTGTGGACAGGAGAAAGGGAACGGATGCGGATGATTGGCGCAGCAGTTTATATAGCAATGATGGGCGGGCGGAGGGACGGACGTGTGGCACCGGAGTAGCCGCCTCGGCAACCGCATATCATTAATGTGGGTGGCAGATGGACGGACGGACGTCACTTGTGTCGTTTGAAGGCGGAGCAATCGCCTGCACCGGGAAGCGGGGCGGGTGGCGCTGACTGTTTCGGGCGAAAAGCGCGCGCGGGCGAGGAGATGACTTTACTTGGAGAGGATGACAATGGGGACCCACCAGGTCCATAGCCTCACGTACGCAAGTGCCTCCTTATTATATATATATATATATATATATATATATATATATATATATATATATATATATATATATGTATAAAACTACACTCCCTCCGTCTAGGTGAATAAGTCGTATTAGAAGGTGCATCACGACCTAGGTGCAAGCAGATTGGTGGAAAAGAAGAATATTTCTCTCTTCTAAACACAACATTTAATCACAGCAGTTAAGAGGATGCCTTATTAGCTACCCATGCAGGCCATCGTAATTCATAGCATGCAAAGCACTTTTATTTCTTGCCTAATAACCGCATGGACATGTTGCATGCATTGGTCCTTGCCTGAGCAAAAAAAGGGAGGAAAGGGGTTTCCACGGGAGACAACGAGGCAGAGGTGGAAGCGCTCACTGGAGTAATTTATTTTGCTTCCCCCTGGTTTCCTGACATCACGGTCCCACACCATTGTCAACCTATGTAGTAGTCAATAAACGAGAGAATTGCACAAGAAGCGGCCGACAGCGGGGACCAAGCAGCTCGAGCAGTATTTGTGTTTTTGAGGTGTGAGCACTGTAGAGTTTTTCGATGTTTAGCCCAGATATTAATTTTTCTCCTCTGAACAACAACGAAAACATCGCTGCAGGTATTAACTGGGCGGGCTGTGGCCCGTCTAGCCCAGGCCAGATATCCAGCCCAGATATTAATTTTTTTCAAGCTGAAAATGGCTAGCCCAGCTATACTTTTTTTAGGAATACCCAGGCAAGGTCAAGTTGTTATTCTCCGCCCCGCTGGGCTGCAAATCTTTCATAGGAGGGATCCATTAGGCTTAACAAGAAAATGGGTTTTAAGAAATAATAAATGGGATGTAATTATAAAAACTAGGCAGTAACAACTACAAAAAATACACCAAACACGTGATTACTTTATAAAATATTATTTTTGGATATTGAAAATTTTAATTTCATTAATTGTTGCGAGCGCAATGTTTCATTGCATTTTTACGTAATATAAATTTATATTGAAATTGTATTTAATCTGACTAGAAATTTCGGGATAAAAATATTTCGGATCCCATCAAAATATGGGAAATTTTATTTAATTCTGTTTTGAACGGTTGGTTGAAATGGACTGTACTTTTAACAAACTATAAATGGGCTGTAGTAAATTCCATTAGAATTCAAAAATGGGCTGCACATTCTTACAAATCTCAAATGGGCTATAAGTTCTCTACCACACACTTCTGGCCTTACTAAGTTGACGTGTCCCCTAAAAAACAGAGTTGACGCGTATGCAAGGCTTTGTCAACTTATAGTCAACACACGGTTCTAGCAGCAGTGGCCGTTGGATGTCCATCCAACGGATGCCGTGCTTCTTCTTCAATCTCGGATATTCTAGCTTCACCCGCCCAAAAAATGATTCCTCCCCCTGACATCTGGGGCGCACCATTTCGGAAGCTGACCTGTGGGCCTACTAAGTTGACGTACCAAGGGCTTTGTCAACTTAGTCAATATAAACGATTCTAGCTGCAGTGATCGTACGATGTCCATCCAACGGCCGTAGTGCTTCTTCAACCTCTGGTCTTCTTGCTCCAGCCGCCCAAAGCAGCGCCGGTCGTGCCGCCTGCTCCTGCCTCCCGTGGCCGGTTGTGCTGCCGCGGAAACCTCACCGCCCCCTACTATTCCCACCGCTGGCCAGGCCCTGAGGCGACGACAGCCTCACACCGCCGCCGAACGAGTGAACCCTCATACTCATCTCCGCGTGGGCATCCACTGTCGCGTCTTCACTAGCTCCGCGTCGTCCCCTTCCTAGGCCTCGCCGTCGTCCACCGCCCTGGTGCTCTCGGCACGGCGTGGTCAACGTGGTCAAGGAACGACTTCCATCGGACGTGGACTGTACATGGAGAGGCTGACAGCTGGGTCCACGGCGGCAGCAAGGAAGTGTCTCCTTATTACACGGAAAATAATGATTCCTCCACCTGACAGCAGGGACCCATCGGACAGGCCACCGTATTTCACGAAAAAACGTTTCCCCCCTGACTGCTGGGACCCACCAGCTACACCTTCGCACGCAAGGAAGTGCGTCCGGGCAAAAAAAACAATTTGCCCCCCTGAGTGCTGCGACCCACCAGCTAAATCTTCGCACGCAAGGAAGTGCGTCCGGGCAAAAAAAAACCAAAACGATTCGCCCCCCTGACTGCTGGGACCCACCAGCTACATCTTCGTAGGCAAGGAAGTGCCTGACAGTCGGGACCCACCTGGTCGAAGCGTACGTAGCGTTGTCATTCTGGTCGCGAACGTGTACGTACATATATACTGGTCGATGTAGAGGCGCGCACGTGTCGTAGTAGAGGCGCGTACGTGTCGTAGTAGAGGCGCGCACGTAGCATGTACATGTACGTACAACGGCCAGGGTGCAAGAAAGAAAATACGGCCACGTATGTACATACGGGCAGGGTCTCGAACGCCTACTCGCGCATACGTACGACCAGGGCTCGTGTACATGGCTGGGTCGGAACGGAAAAACAGCATCGTCGTCGTGTTCATGGGGAGGCAACAAAATGCGTCGTGTTCATGGGGAGGCAAAGAAATGTGTCGTGTTCATGGGGAGGCAACGGAATGCGTCGTGTTCCTTGGGAGGCAACGGAATGTGTCGTGTTCATCGGGAGGGCTTGGACGGAACAGGCGATGGAAACGAGGCCTCGCGTACTGCACAACGGAGGAAACGGCCTTGTGTTCGACCGGCCACGTTCGAAACGGGATCCTGTTCATCGGGAGGGGTCTGGCGTACCGCAAAACGGAGGAAACGGACCTCCTACGGTCGCAACGGGGTCCTGTTGATCGGGAGGGGTGTGGCGTACCGCAAAACGGAGGAAACGGACTTGTGTTGGAGCGCTACGGTCGAAACGGGGGTCCTGTTCATCGGGAGGGGTGTGGCGTACCGCAAAACAGGACTCCACGAGATACTGTTCATCTCCACCGTCGACCCCCTCCAGCCTCCACGAGCTACTGTTCATCCACTATCGACCTCCTCCAGCCTCCACCTGTGACTGTTCATCCACGGGCTCCTGTTCATCCAGCCTCCACCGCGCGCTACTCCACCGGCTACTGTTCAACCAGCCCTCTCCACGGGCTCCTGTTTAACCAGCCCTCCACGGGCTACTGTTCATCCTCCCCTCCACCGTCTACTGTTCATCCCGCCCTCCACGGTGTGGTCCTGTTCATCCAGCCCTCCACGCGGTCCTGTTCATCCATCCCCAACCGGCTCGATCAATCAGGGTCCTGTTCATCCAGAGGCAACACCACGGGGTCATGTTCA
>NC_041380.1:591375328-591384972 GCF_002162155.2 Triticum dicoccoides
CCAATCGATCGGCTTCAGTTAGTAGTAGTAGTGAAGGAATCGCTCGATCGGGTTCAGTTAACAGCCATCGATCGATCGCTCGGGTTCAGTAACGTGTAGCCTGCAGTGCAATCGCTCGGGTTCAGTTAGAGCCCAACGCCTCGCTCGGGTTTAGTTAGAGCCAACGCATCGCACACACGCGTGTACGTGTACGAGAGAAACGTGCATCGCTCGGCCCCCGACCTCCCACCGTAACCGGGAACTCCCCAAAATTTTCCTCGCCCTCGCTTCTAGCATGGTTTTTTCCGTCATGGACAGCCCAAAGAATGTAATGCAGCTACGTCTCCGGCCCGCCCAGGACGAAAAGCCCATTTTCTGTAATGATTTTTTGTCATAGAAGTAGGAGCCCACCACATCTATGATGATACCGGGTTTTGTCACAATTATCGTCATAGAAGTGTCATATGTATGACAGAAAAAAAAATTGTTCGGGCAAAATGTCACAGATGTGTCTTTTTTTGTAGTGTCGCTCTCCACCATGGCCGAGCGCCTTCCTCGCCGCCGCTCGCAGTAGACGCGACCACCGTCGCCCGTTCACCTCTCCGACGAGTCCAACAGCTCCGCCTCGCTCCTCTGCTTCGACTACACGGCTGGATCGAGCCCCGCAATGCCCACGACGCCGATGTCTTCCTCCTCTGCTCCGACGAGCTTCGTCGCCGCTCTTCACCAACTCCGGCGACGCCCCCTCTGCTGCTACTAAACTGTTCACCGGCCTCCGTGTGTGCCGCTCGATGAGCTCCTCCACCTCCCGCCCCTCTCCGTTAGATTCCTCGCGCACCGTAGCTAGTTTGCCACCGCGCCGTTTTCTGTCCGCCGCCGACGAGCTCGTGGCCGTCGCCACAGCCGTCGTCATGCTCGCCTGAGCCCGGCATCGTGCTCCTGTTGCTCACAGGAGCCCAACGCGTATGCGCACACGCCTTCCCATGCCCCTAGCGCTGGATCAGCTGACGCCCGAACTCCGGCATCCGCTCCGCCGCTCGCCACCGCTGTCTCCGCCGTTTCCGGCCAAGCCCCCTCCACCGTTCGACGCGCCTCGACGCGCTCATCTGCTCGGTCCCAAACGCGCATCGTTCGAACGCCCCGTAGTGCGATCCCCGTCCGCGTCCGACCTGCCCGTGCTTCGTCCGTCGCCTGGGCTCATCGCCGACGCCGTCTCCGGCGGTCCCAACTCCGGCCGGCAGCACCACTCGACGCGGCATCAACTCCCCGTTCGAACGCGACCCCCCGCGCCAATTTTGGTGGCCTGTAGCCAAATCCCGCGGCCTCCCTTGCGCCGCCGCCGCGTTTGTGGCCGCCGGCGGCTAAACAGCGACGCCGCTGACGTGGCTGGCCCTGGGGCCAACCCTGGGTCGCTGCAGGTGGGTCCCGTGGGCCCTGTTGACCATGTTGACTTGGTCAACATGCTGACTGGGCCGCCCAGTACCACAGACAGATGGGTCCCACCCTTTAATTAACCAAACCACGTTTTAGAATAATTAATTTAATTAGTTTAACCTAATTACCCCGTGACAGGTGGGCCCATTAGGTTAGTTGGCTAATTTAGATTAGTTCTTAACACTGTTAACCCCCCACTGTCATTGACATGTGGGTCCCGGGCGTCAGCTTGACCAGTCAAACTGGCTGGTTGACTGCTGATGTCAGGGTGACGTCATGCTGACGCAATAAGCATTTTTGAATTAAATTGAATCTGTTATTTCTATAAATTGATAAAATCTATAAAAATTCATAGAGGATAAACCGTAGCTCAGATGAAAATGTTTTCTACATAAAAGTTGCTCAGAACGACGAGATGAGTCCGGATACGCAGCCCATTCGTCCGCCACACATCCCTAACATATCAAACACGCAACTTTCCCCCTCCGGTTCATCTGTCCGGAGACACAAAACACCGGGAATACTTTCCCGGATGTTTTCCCCCTTCGTCGGTATCACCTACTACCGCGATTGGGCACCCCTAGCAACGCTCATTGTCATGTCATGCATCATCATGCATATGTTTGCATTATATTTATTGTTTCTTCCCCCTCTTCTCTCGCTAGACTCCGAGATCGACGCCGCTGCTACCCAGTATGACTACGGTGTTGACGACCCCTCCTTCTTGCCAGAGCAACCAGGCAAGCCCCCCCCCCTTGATCACCAGATATCGCCTATTCTACTCGCTACTACTTGCATTAGAGTAGTGTAGCATGTTACTGTTTTCCGTTAATCCTATCCTGATGCATAGCATGTCCTTGCTACTACTGTTGTTACCATTACTTGCAATCCTACATGGTTAGTATAGGATGCTAGTATTCCATCTGTGGCCCTACATTCTTGTCCGTCTGCCTTGCTATACTATCGGGCCGTGATCACTCGGGAGGTGATCACGGGTATATGTTGGGGAACGTAGCATAAATTCAAAATTTTCCTACGTGTCACCAAGATCTATCTATGGAGTCATCTAGCAACGAGGGAGGAGTGGATCTACATACCCTTGTAGATCATGCGCGGAAGCGTTCAAGAGAACGGGGTTGATGGAGTCGTACTCGTCGTGATCCAAATCACCGATGATCCTAGCGCCGAATGGACGGCACCTCCGCGTTCAACACACGTACGGAGCAGCGACGTCTCCTCCTTCTTGATCCAGCAAGGGGGAAGGAGAGGTTGATGGAGATCTAGCAGCACGACGGCGTGGTGGAAGTAGCGGGATTCCAACAGGGCTTCGCCAAGCGCTGCGGGAGGAGGGAGATGTGTCATGGGAGGGAGAGGGAGGCGCCAGGGCTTGGGTATGGTTGCCCTCCATTCCCCCCACTATATATAGGGCCAAGGGAGAGGGGGAGGGTGCAGCCTTGCCCCTTCCTCCAAGGAAGGGTGCGGCCAAGGGGGGGAGGAGTCCATCCTCCCCAAGGCACCTCGGAGGTGCCTTCCCCCTTTAGGACTCTCCCCTTTTTCTCTTCTCTTGGCGCATGGGCCTCTTGGGGCTGGTGCCCTTGGACCATATAGGCCAAGGCGCACCCCCTACAGCCCATGTGGCCCCCCGGGGCAGGTGGCCCCACCCGGTGGACCCCCGGGACCCTTCCGGTGGTCCCGGTACAATATCGGTGACCCCGAAACTTGTCCCGATGGCCGAAATAGCACTTCCTATATATAATTCTTTACCTCCGGACCATTCCGGAACTCCTCGTGACGTCCAGGATCTCATCCGAGACTCCGAACAACTTTCGGGTTACCGCATACTAATATCTCTATAACCCTAGCGTCACCGAACCTTAAGTGTGTAGACCCTACGGGTTCGGGAGACATGCATACATGACTGAGATGACTCTCCGGTCAATAACCAATAGCGGGATCTGGATACCCATGTTGGCTCCCACATGTTCCACGATGATCTCATCGGATGAACCATGATGTCAAGGACTTAATCAATCCCGTATACAATTCCCTTTGTCTATCGGTACGATACTTGCCCGAGATTCGATCGTCGGTATCCCGATACCTTGTTCAATCTCGTTACCGGCAAGTCTATTTTACTCATTCCATAACACATCATCCCGTGATCAACTCCTTGGTCACATTGTGCACATTATGATGATGTCCTACCGAGTGGGCCCAGAGATACCTCTCCATCACACGGAGTGACAAATCCCAGTCTCGATTCGTGCCAACCCAACAGCCACTTTCGGAGATACCCGTAGTGTACCTTTACAGCCACCCAGTTACGTTGTGACGTTTGGCACACCCAAAGCACTCCTACGGTATCCGGGAGTTGCACAATCTCATGGTCTAAGGAAATGATACTTGACATTAGAAAAGCTTTAGCATACGAACTACACGATCTAGAGCTATGCTTAGGATTGGGTCTTGTTCATCACATCATTCTCCTAATGATGTAATCCCGTTATCAACGACATCCAATGTCCATGGTCAGGAAACCATAACCATCTATTGATCAACGAGCTAGTCAACTAGAGGCTTACTAAGGACATGGTGTTGTCTATGTATCCACACATGTATCTGAGTTTCCTATCAATACAATTCTAGCATGGATAATAAACGATTATCATGAACAAGGAAATATAATAATAATCAATTTATTATTGCCTCTAGGGCATATTTCCAATAGTATATACTTATATACTTTACATGATACCTGTGGTGACTAAAGTCGGGTCGGCTAGTAGGAGTACCCGCGAGTGATTCACGGATTGGGACCGAAAGGACATTTGTCCCGACAGCCCTCTAAGTGAACCTTTGTGGCAGAGCGGCAGGGCAGGTTGAGACCACCTAGGTGAGAGGTGGGCCTGGCCCTAGTCGGCATTCGCGGTTACTTTAATAACACGCTTAACGAGATCTTGGTATTTGATATGAGTTGGGTCGTTGACCTTATACGCACTAACCGCCACGTGGGACAAGATATGGGCAACCGGCGCCGTGGTATCAGCCGAAGCCTTCGTGACGTCAGCGACTGAGCGGCGCGCGCCGGATTGGACTGGAGCGCCTGCTAGGCTAGGTCTGCTTCCGGCCGCCCAGGCAACGTGCAGGTGTGCAATGGGCAATGGGCCCAGACCCCTGCGCCATAGGATTTAGACCGGCGTGCTGACCTCTCTGTTGTGCCTAGGTGGGGCTGCGACGTGTTGATCTCCCGAGGCCAGACATGACCCAGGAAAGTGTGCCCGGCCAGAGGGATCGAGCGTGTCGGGTAATGTGGTGCACCCCTGCAGGGAAGTTTATCTATTTGAATAGCCGTGATATTCGGTAACAGGACGACTTGGAGTTGTACCTTGACCTTATGACAACTAGAACCGAATACTTAATAAAACACACCCTTCCAAGTGCCAGATACAACCCGGTGGTCGCTCTCTAACAGGGCGACGAGGAGAGCATCGCCGGGTAGGAGTATGCTATACGATGCTACTTGGTGAACTTACCATCTACTCTCTCCTACATGCTGCAAGATGGAGGTGGCCAGAAGCGTAGTCTTCGACAGGATTAGCTATCCCCCTCTTATTCTAGCATTTTGCAGTTCAGTCCACCGATATGCCCCCTTACACATATACCCATGCATATGTAGTGTAGCTCCTAGCTTGCGAGTACTTTGGATGAGTACTCACGGTTGCTTTTCTTCCTCTTTCCCCCTTTTCCTTTCTTCCTGGTTGTCGCAACCAGATGCTGGAGCCCAGGAGCCAGACGCCACCGTCGACGACGACTCCTACTACACTGGAGGTGCCTACTACTACGTGCAGGCCGCTGACGACGACCAGGAGTAGTTTAGGAGGATCCCAGGCAGGAGGCCTGCGCCTCTTTCAATCTGTATCCCAGTTTGTGCTAGCCTTCTTAAGGCAAACTTGTTTAATTATGTCTGTACTCAGATATTGTTGCTTCCGCTGACTCGTCTATGATCGAGCACTTGTATTCGAGCCCTCGAGGCCCCTGGCTTGTATTATGATGCTTGTATGACTTATTTATGTTTTTAGAGTTGTGTTGTGATATCTTCCCGTGAGTCCCTGATCTTGATCGTACATGTTTGCATGCATGATTAGTGTACGATTTTATCGGGGGCGTCACAATAATGGAGGTGGACGAACACAAATGCCAGTGCGGGAAGCCTCTCGTCAAAGATGGACACTAGTAGAAAACGGGGCTTTGGTTTAGGCAGGGCAAGCCCATTAGTCCTGGTTCAGTCATGAACCGGGTCCCATGGGGGCATTTCGTCCCGGTTCGTTAGCCCAGGGGGCCGGCCGTGGCCTCGTGGGCATTGCTCCCGGCTCGTGGTGACCCATTTGTCCCGGTTCTAGGCACGAACCGGGACCAGTGGGCCTCGCTCCTGGCCCACAACCATTGGTCCTGGTTCCAGCCACGAACCGGGACAAATGAGCTGCCTATATATACCCCATCTCCTCGATAGAGCACCCAGCAGTGCTTTGTTTTTTCTGCCCGGTGAGGGGAGGGCATTTGGGTGCTCTAGCTCACCTCCTATGCACATAAGGTGTTCGATGAAATGTCTGAGCCACACTAGTTAATCTTTCTCCTCTCGAAACTCGACCTCCGAGCTCCATTTCCCCCGAGATTTGTCTAGGTTTAGCGGTCTGTCACGTCCTGTCCCCGTCTTCACCGCCATCGATCACCCGCGCCGATCTTGTCGCCGGCACCACCGTGGTGAGCCTCTTGTTCTTATCTTCTTTCTGAGAGAAAAAATTCTTACTTTAAATAGATACTTGTCTAATTTTTCTTACTTTTATTATTCCTTCTTATTATATAGTGCGATGGTTTTGGTATCCGCCCCCGTCGGCCCTCGTCCTGTCTATGATTCGGATGTGGTATATATTATCTTTTTATAACTACTTGGTTCATTTATTGTTTATAACAATTATGCCGACCAATGTGACATAGATTTTATTTATCTAGGAGGTGGTTGAACCAGAATTCCAACCGACCCTATTGTCGAGAGGTTAAATTTAGTTGAAGAAGAAAACAATTACTTGAAGAAAAAATAAAAAAATTGAGGAGGAGAAGATGATATTGGAGTTGCATGTTGCGGATGTCGTCGATGATCACAAGATCAAGATGGATGCAATGCGGTTGAAGATTATAAAGATTAGAAAATATGCCATTCATACCGAGGCTTGGTATCATTATGCAGTTGGATCAATTGTTACCTTGGTTGCGATTATGATCGCATTTGTTGTTGCATTGAAATGTTTTACATGATTTAAATGTATGGTTTAATTAGATGCTCTGGAGAGCTATATATATGTTGTTCAATGAGAACTATGTGTGTACTTTGGTTTTAATGTGATGATGAACTTCTATTAATTTGGTCATTTATCTATTCAGGAAAGCTATATGTTGCCTTCAATTTCAGGGTCTTATAGCTCAAAATAATCAGTAAATGCATGAAAAATAACAAATGAAGTCAGAAAGGGTTGAAAATTGATGATGTGGCTTTGAATGGTGCATTTTGAACACAGAAAAACTATGGAGTTCAAGTAAGTTCAAAAAATGAAATCCCTTTGTAACAGACAAGTTCCGTATGAAACTCTGATACTTCGAAAGAGATTGTCCGTTTTGTACACAAGTGCATCCAGTTTTTGCCGTAATCCTCTCTACTTTCTTGCACATGCTATGTGGGTGAAATGATGATACCATGCCAACTTTTAACCTTTTCAGAGTTCATTTGAAATGCTTTTCAATTTCAGGGTCTTATAGCTCAGAATAATAAGTAAATGCATGAAAAATAACAAATGAAGTTAGAAAGGGTTGAAAATTGATGATGTGGCTTTGAATGGTGCATTTTGAACACAGAAAAACTCTGGACTTCAAATAAGTTCAAAAAAATGAAATCCCTTTGTAACAGACGAGTTTCCGTATGAAACCCTGATACTTCGAAAGAGATTGTCAGTTTTGTACACGAAGTGCATCCAGTTTTTGCCGTAATCCTCTCTACATTCTTGCACATGCTATGTGGGTGAAATGATGATACCATGCCAACTTTTAACCTTTTCAGAGTTCATTTGAAGTGCTTTTCAATTTCAGGGTCTTATAGCTCAAAATAATCAGTAAATGCATGAAAAATAACAAATGAAGTCACAAAGGGTTGAAAATTGATGATGTGGCTTTGAATGGTGCATTTTGAACACAGAAAAACTCTGGACTTCAAATAAGTTCAAAAAAATAAAATCCCTTTGTAACTAAAATCCCTTTATAAAACTCTAATGGCAAAAGGAATAAACTAAAAAGCTTTTATAATCCTCTAGTATTTTTTAAACTAAAATTATATAAAATTCATGCCACTGAAATTATCAAAGTATTTTCTGTTCAAAACATTAAAGCAGAAAGAAACAAAATAAACTTTAATAAATAAGTAAAACAAAATAAAATAATATAAATAAGTAGAAACAAAATAAACTTTAATAAATAAATTAAATAAACTTTAATAAATAAGTAGAAACAAAATAAAATAAAATAAAATTTAATACAATAAATAAGTAGAAACAAAATAAAATAAACTTTAATAAAATAAAGAAGTAGAAACAAAATAAACTTTATAAAAGTAAAATAAATAAACTTAAATACAATAAATAAAAATAGCAATAGTAAATTTTTTGTTGTAAGTAGAAACAAAATAAAATAAATAAAGCAACAAAAAAATAAAAAAGTGCCACCTACTGGGCCACCATGGCTTGAATATGACTAGCCAACCATGGGCCAGGATTCAGGCCCGCAGAAGGCCCTGTAGGCCCACAAGCACATCGTGACAAATTAGGCCCGCAAGCCTGCAGTTGAGAGGAGCTCGAGATGGTTGGCGCAGCAGCGCTTATAAACCACTCCCGAGCTCTCTCAGCTAGCGAGGTGGGACTAAACTTTCGGCCGCGACGGGGGCAGCACAGGGCCTTCGGTCCCGGTTGGTGCCACCAACCGGTACTAAAGGGGGTGCATTGGTACCGGTTGGTGCCACCAACCAGGACCAAAGGCCGCCGCTTCCCGCCCTTTGGGCTGCCAAAAACTGACCTTGGGTCACGGTTGGTGGCACCAACAGGTACTAAAGGGGAATTGGTACGGGTTTGTGCCACGAACTGGAACCAAAGCTACGTGTATATAAGAAACCACTTGGCAGTTTCTGCAAAAATCACTTATTCTCCGCCCCGACACCCCCACTCTGCTCCTCGTCGCCATCGCCGCCGATCCCTGCCCCGACGTCGTCAGGCTGCTCCACCTCGTCGTCGCCGCCGAGCCCTGCCCGGACGCCGTCAGGCTGCTCCGTCGTGTCATCGCCGACGCCGTCGGGCTGCTCCACCTCGCCGTCGCCGCCACTGTCGCCACTGCCCACTGCCCCGACGTCGCCGCCACTCCCCGCGCCCCTGCTCGCCTCGACGCCGCCCGCTGCACGCACCTGCTCGCCCCAACGCCGCCCGCCGCTCGCCCCTGCCCGCCCCAACACCTCCCTCTATGAGCATCGCGCGCCCCTGTCGGCCCCGCCGCCGCCGTGCTTTTTAGTTATATATGCTATTTTTTATATTTTTTAGATGTTTTTACATGTTTTTAGATTTTTCATATATGTATGTATGTATTTTTTACATGTTTTTTTGAATGTATGTACGTATGTATGTATGTATGTATGTATGTATTTTTTCAATTGTAATATGCATGATGTTTTAAAAATACATTATTTTAGTACATTAATGTTCTCTGATTTAGTACATTAATTTTAGGTTAGTTTCATTTTTAGAAAATGTTTATATATTTAGGAAGAAGGAAGAGATGGAAGAAGGAAGAAGAAGAAAAAGTTTTATATGTGCAAAAGTTACATTTTTAGAAAAGTTTTATATATCTAGCTAGGGAGAAGGAAGAAGAAGAAAAAGAAGGAGAGGAAAAAGGAAAATAAGAAGAGGAAGAAAGGAGAAGAAGAGGATAGGAAGAAGAGGAGAAATAAATAAGAAGAGGAAAAAATAAGAAAAAGAAGAGGAGAAGAAGAAAGGAATAGAGGAGAAGAAGAAAAAATAGAAAATATTCTATTTTTTTCTTCGATCTTCTCCTCTATTCCTTTCTTCTTCTCCTCTTTTTTTTCTTCTTTTTTTTCTTCGATCTTCTCCTGTATTCCTTTCTTCTTCTCCTCTTTTTATTTCTTC
>NC_041380.1:591385125-591391339 GCF_002162155.2 Triticum dicoccoides
TCCCGATAACTTCAACACGAGGGGGGGGGCGATATACCCCCTCCCCGCTAACATTATTTTCCCGTGTATGTATGTCGTCGTTGTCGATATAACCCCCTCCCGATAACTTCAACACGAGGGGGTGGTCGATATACACCCTCCCCGATAACATTATTTTCACGTGTATGTATGTCGTCGAGGACACCCAAACCCTAGAAAAAAATCGATGTCGAGGCCACTAATATGATTCCTTATTGTGATTAGCTAGCTAGTTCTACGTTTGCCACTAATATATCCATCTGTATTGTTTCAATAATAATTGCCATGTTGTAAATATTTGCAGAAACTATGGACCACACCCGAGACGAAGCAACAAAAGCGATGTAGGGGGACATAATCGCAAAAGGAAGTGATGCCGTCTTGTCGTATCTCAACGACACCGATGGTCTGGAAGGACAGGGTGAAGAAGCGGGCTATGATTATGACGGCTCCGGTGACCCAATGCCGGTGCAAGAAGGAGACCGTGATGACGGCTCCGATGCCAATGCCGGTGCAAGAAGGGGACCGTGATGACGGCTCCGGTGACCGAACCGAGTCCGGCCAGGTATATATATTAGTTAAGCCTGTGCTGACTAGCTAATTGATGCATTCATTGTTTTGGTATATTTACACATATTAATTAACTCTCGTGTTTCTTCTTTTTTCTAGCCCTCCGGATCGAGCACAACTTCGGTAAAGAGACGAGGCCCAAAGAAAAATTTGCGCTCAAATGAAAGGTTTGAGATCATAAAAATCGCGCGCGATGGCATGCCGATTGAACCCATCCGGACAAAGGAAGCATTTTCTGCTCAGTGCGGGGTTCTGGTTAGGGACAAGATCCCGATCAGCATCCACCAATGGTTAAAGCCGGCTAAAGAAGACCCTGAGGTGTCTTATGTCTCCGATATGCAGAAAGATGATCTTTGGACCACGCTAAAGGCAAATTTCACCCTACCGCCAGAGGAGGATCCGGAGAAGCCAGTTAAAGAGCAATTGATCAAGTCTCATGCTCTTAAGAAGATGGCAGAACTATTCAGGAGGTGGAAGAATGAGCTGAAAAAATTTGTCGACAAAGAAAGACACCAGAATTCAAAGGCTGGTATGAGAAGATGAGAGATCACTGACCCACATTTGTGGCCCACAAGACATCGGAAAAGAGTAAGAAGATGTCAGTGACAAACAAGAAGAATGCTGCGAAGAAGAAGCATCACCATCGCACGGGGTCAGGTGGCTACCTCAAAGCCCGGCCGTTGTGGGCCAAGGCTGAGAATGACCTGCTTGGTAAAGGGGTCAAACCAGAGACATTGAGATGGCCAGACCGTTGCCGGACTTGGTTCTTCGGGGTTGGCGGAACCTTGGACCCTGTAACACGGAAGTGCATTTGGACGGATGAGCAACTGAGAATACCCATCGCGAAGCTTCAGGAGTTATAGGATCGAAAGTATGTCTAGAGGGGGGGTGATTAGACTACTTGACCAAATAAAAACTTAACCTTTTCCCAATTTTAGTTCTTGGCAGATTTTAGCTATTGTAGGACAAGTCAAGCAATCATCACACAATTCAAGCAAGCATGCAAAGAGTATATTGGCAGCGGAAAGTAAAGCATGCAACTTGCAAGAATGTAAAGGGAAGGGTTTGGAGAATTCAAACGCAATTGGAGACACGGATGTTTTTCCCGTGGTTCGGATAGGTGGTGCTATCCTACATCCACGTTGATGGAGACTTCAACCCACAAAGGGTAACGGTTGCGCGAGTCCACGGAGGGCTCCACCCATGAAGGGTAACGGTTGCGCGAGTCCACGGAGGGCTCCACCCACGAAGGGTCCACGAAGAAGCAACCACCCACAAAGGGTCCACGAAGAAGCAACCTTGTCTATCCCACCATGGCCATCGCCCACGAAGGACTTGCCTCAATAGCGGTAGATCTTCACGAAGTAGGCGATCTCCTTGCCCTTACAAACTCCTTGGTTCAACTCCACAATCTTGTCGGAGGCTCCCAAGTGACACCTAGCCAATCTAGGAGACACCACTCTCCAAGAAGTAACAAATGGTGTGTAGGTAATGAACTCCATGCTCTTGTGCTTCAAATGATAGTCTCCCCAACACTCAACTCTCTTTCATAGGATTTGGATTTTGTGGAAAGAAGATTTGAGAGGAAAGCAACTTGGGGAAGGCTAGAGATCAAGATTCATATGGTAGGAATGGAATATCTTGGTCTCAACACATGAGTAGGTGGTTCTCTCTCAGAACATATGAGTTGGAATTGTGTATGTGTTCTGATGGCTCTTTCCACGAATGAAGAGGAGGTGGAGGGGTATATATAGCCTCCACACAAAATCCAACCGTTACACACAGTTTTCCAATCTCGGTGGGACCGAATCAACAAACTCGGTCGGACCGAAAAGGTAAACCTAGTGACCGTTAGAGATTTTCGGTGGGACTGACATGCAACTCGGTAGGACCGATATGGTTAGGGTTTGGGCATAACGTAATCTCGACGAGACCGATTACACAAACTCGGTGAGACCGAATTTGGTAATTAGCTAACCAGAGAGTTGGTCAGGCAAACTCAGTGGGACCGATTTGCTCTTTCGGTGAGACCGAAAAGTTACAAAAAGGAAACACTGAATTTACATTGCAATCTCGGTGGGACCGATCCGCTCTTTCAGTGAGACCGAAAAGTTACGAAAGGAAAACAGAGAGTTTGCAATCCCATCTCGGTGAGACCGAGATCCCTATCGGTAGAACCGAATTGCTAGGGTTTGGCAGTGGCTTATGACAAGTGAAACTCGGTGGCGCCGGATAGAAAGAATCGGTAGGACCGAGTTTGGCTTAGGGTTTAGGTCATATGTGGATATGGGAAAGTAGTTGAGGGTTTTGGAGCATATCACTAAGCACATGAAGCAAGAGGCTCATTAAGCAACACCTCATCCCTCCTTGATAGTATTGGCTTTTCCTAAAGACTCAATGTGATCTTGGATCACTAAAATGTAAAATGAAGAGTCTTGAGCTTTTGAGCTTGAGCAAATCCTTTGTCCTTAGCATTTTGAGGGTTCCACTTTCACATCCATGCCATGTCAATCATTGAGCTTTCCTGAAATAGTCATCTTGGAATAGCATTAGCTCAATGAGCTATATGTTGTTATGAATTACCAAAACCACCTAGGGATAGTTGCACTTTTAGGAGTATATCGAGGCAGCGCAGCAAGGGACGTTTGTTCCAGACAGAGAGAACGACGAGCTCACAATGGCCCTCGGGAATCCTGAGCACCCTGTACGGACACGAGGCATGCCAGCCTCCGTTCCATGGAAGGCTGGGTTTCCGGACGCAGGCGGTTACAAATGCCATGAGAGGAGGAAGAAAGTGGAGCATACCCAACTGCAGGCGTTGCATGCAAGGGTACAAGCGATAGAGGAACGAGAAGCAAATCGCAGCAAATGAACTGCCGAAGCTTCCCTCGAAGCTACCCCGCCATCTCAGCGGAGAAGCAGCGTGGCTTCCACCGAGCTGCTTATGACACAATGGATGAAATTCAAAGTCGAGGCGGCTGTTGGCTCTGTTTTACCTATTGAACCTGGCGCAACCTACCACTGCCGGCCGATTCCAGAAGGATATGCTAGGGTGATGGTGGATGAAATAACGGACGAATTTGATGACCTCGAGCTTGACCACCCTACCGGTGAAGGGGAGACTCGGCTGGGTTCTTCTCTGAAGACTCCATGCCTATGGCGGAAGGAGCTCATCAACCTGCCGAATTGGACGCCTCCGCCTCCTCCTCCTCCTCCTCCTCCTCCTCCTCCGGCGAGTCAGGGCACTCCGCCTCCTCCTCTGGCGAGTGATCAGGGCACTCCGCCTCCTCCTCTGGCGAGTGATCAGGGCACTCAGCCTCCTTCTCCGGCGCGTGGCAGCACTCCGCCTCCTTCTCTGCCTGCGCCGGCGTGCCCGAGCAGCCAGCCTCCTGCTTCTCCACCTCGCCAGCAAGGGCGGAAGAGACCCGCCGCCGCTTCGGCTGCTCCGGATCGTCGTAGTCCTTCTCCTCCGCCTCGTAAGCAAGCACGAAAGAAGACAGCCGTAGCCGCTCCGTCTGCTCCAGCGTCTAGCAGTACAGCCAGAGGCGGGAGGCAATACATATTCGGTCCATCTCTCAAGCCTCTAGAGAAGTTACCATATGAGAAGACCGAACAGGAAAACGCAAAGATCTGTCAAGCCCAAGTGAAGGATTTCTTTGAAGGGGTGAAAGCAAAGAAACATCCACCTCCGGAGGAGAAGATAGATCCGGTGAAATTAAAGCGCACTATCGATACCCTGAAGAAACCACCACCTTCTCCGCCGGAAAACAACTATGAGCGCATTACTGAAAAGGCATATAAGGAAGCGGAGCGGTCGAGAAGTACTGTCAGTGATCGAAGGTTAGCAGAACGACGAGCTGGGAAAAAAATTGCCCAGCTCGGCGAACAAGCGAACCAATCGTGCCCCCCGCTCAAGGTGTCTAGTGATATCGTCGCTAATGATCAGAGGATGGTGCCCGGTTATACCAATCTTGATTATTACCTGCTCGGTGATGTACATTACGGTTTCTTGGAGGTGGACGAACACAAATACCATTACGGGAAGCCTCTCGTCAAAGATGAAAAATCTCTAACAACGATGATGCGGAAATTCCATGATTGGTACATGAAAACCTGCAGAGAGTCTGGGGGGACGAATACTTTGTATCTGAGAGTTAAAGAGGAGCATGACCTCGTTGGAATTGATGTGTTGTCTGTTCCATTTGAGGAGTTCTTTCAGTTTTTCAATCAAAAGGCCCTCGATAAATTAACGGTCACTTGCTACTGTCTGTAAGTACTACTACTGTCATTAAGTCTCTATATATAGCTCAGCTCTTTCATTGCATGTATTTATAATTATCCTCACTATATTATGCAGATTAAAGATCGTCGAGTGCAGAAAAGCAGAAATGTATGATATTGGGTTCATTAACCCAAATCTCATAGATGAATTTCAGGTTAAAAAGAGCGCCAAAGATGTCGAGGCTAACTTGCTCAAATCATTGGTAATAAATCAAAACAAAGATACCATACTCTTTACTTACAACTTCAAGTGAGTGTCAGTCTTGTGCATATTCAGTTTCCCTTATTACTCGAGGTTATAGTAATGTAATCGATGAGTTATGCATGTGTGCGCAGCTTCCACTATATTCTCATGGAGATTAAGCTTGAGCAGGGACTAGTAACCGTCTTAGACTCGAGACGAAAAGATCCTGAGACCTATGCGGGCATGACTAAAATGCTCAAGAAGTAAGTTCAATCGATCATTATCGCATCATATCGGCAACTTTTTGTTCATTTCCTGATATCAAGTAATTGTTTTCTTTGTCTCGCGGGGTTTGGAGACTATTCACCACACAAGCTCCAGGACTGCCGGGGGAGCTGCGATTTACCCGAAAGTAAGTACTACTGGCTAGCTAGTTCCGCGCATCTCCCGTTGATTCTAGCTACTTTCATCAATGCCATTTATAATGCTCCATTATTAGTTTGATTGACCTCTATTTCTCGTAAAGTTCTTGTGGCAGGAACCCGGGAATAATTACTGTGGATACTACGTTTGCGAGTTCATCTACAATGTGACGGCCAAGAATAAGCGGGGCTACTCTAAAAGACAATATGAAGTGCGTAAGCAATAATATTCAAAATTTCATTTTATTACCATCATTTGTGTTGAGTTTCATTCATATATATGTATTGACCCCTTTCTTCAAATTAGATGTGGCAGATGCGGGATTAACTCCTACCACAAGATCGCATGAAAGCAATTCAAGAGGAATTGGCGAGATTCTTTCTTGATCACGTCATCAATAAAGCCGGAGAATACCATGTGGAAATTGAGTTCAGATATTAGGGGATTGTAAGAGATCTATATTGTATATATGTAGTCAGTGCGTCGGATAGATATACGAATACTTGTTGTTCGACCAATCTCTCGGAGAAGGAGAGGTCGATATCACTTCTCTCTGTATGCATATGTTCACGACGATCTTCTGTACTTAATGGTTTCCTTCATTAATTTGCTTACTAGCTATAGCGTGTCAAGTCCTCTCTATACGTATAGTACGTAGCGTCGACCAAGCACGGAGATAAGAGAGGACACTTCTCTCTATTAGCTAGCTAAAACAATATACGAAACACATAAATTAAC
>NC_041380.1:591391717-591429734 GCF_002162155.2 Triticum dicoccoides
GAAAAAAAAAGAAAAACCCTAGTCACTGAACTGCTGACGCGTGGTAGCTTATTGGTCCCGGTTGATGCTACCAACCGGGACAAAAGGCCCCCCTGCCATGGCAAGCCGCGGCGGCCACGTGGAGCCCCATCTGTCCCGGTTGGTATAAGAACCGGGACTAAAGATATAGAGTTTTAGTACCGACCCTTTGGTCCCGGTTCCCGAATCGGGACAAATGGGCCTTATGAACCGGGACAAATGACCTTTTTTCTAGTAGTGCATGCACAGGTACGTAAAGTCTCCACACGCATGGATCAGGAGTTCTACAGCGACCGATGTTGTGCGTTCATGTCAGATGCATGTAAGATGCCCAGGTGCTTTGCATGTGTGGGCCTGCCTGTAGCGTGGCTTCCATTACTAGCATTTTTCGCACACTAACAACCTTTTATTGGACCTGTGTCGTTCATAACATGGCTCTCAATCATTTCGTTTCACTTTGCTTGTGTGCCTCCCCTCTTTTCTTCTTGATTAATTGCTTTTCATCTGGATCCAATTCAACGATCTTACCAACGGCCATGCCTATGAGCACATACGAGCTGAAGGACAAAAACGCAAATCCGATGCAACGCTCAAGTACATTTAGCAATCGCGTGTGGCGCCTGCATGGTTGGGTTCAGATGAGATAACTTGTTAACTCCACAGAAATCTTGTAAAGAGAAGATGATCATACATACCATGTGGTGTCCCAGGGTCTAGGATCCACTTGCATGGCGAGCTCCTCGCGCAGCCGACTGAAATTTTTGCCTGCCCTGCCAGGGATATTGTAGGTCCTTTGCGCGTGCAAAACCTTATAGTACAACTCCTCTCTCATATTATGGATCTCTGTCAGGAGTTTCTCCCGATCTTCACCGCCCTGCTTTGCAGATTGCAGTAGAGTGTAAGATGAGTTCCTACATAAATGATCATGCAACGGGAAAATAGTAGTACTAGCTGGTCCATGGATCAAAGCATTTAGAAACAGGGTTTTGCTACTCGGTCCTCGGATTATGCATCTTGTCAAATCGAAAACAATTGTCATTTTTTTCATTTTTCTTGAGGAAACACAAGAACTGGATTCAATTTTGAGATGCCCTGGCTGTTTGGTGAAACATTGAGGTTGATTATCGAACGAGCTATTAGCACAGCATATGCTAGGTTGCAGAAACAATTGCCCAAAAAATATATGAAATTGGTGAGCCGACGGGGGTAAAGTACCTTGGCCGCCGTCACATTGGTGTCCGCGGCAGCAGAAGCGGAGGACGTGGTCGACCTAGCCCGGTCGACCTCGGAGAGCCTCGGGAAGAGCCGGCGTTGAGCCTTCTCCACAGCCACCGCCGGCGTCTGGCCACCGCCGACGAGCCTCCTCGCCGCGACTCGAAGCGCCGCCATCGGTAGTCGCCTGCGAAATAGCACGGAATTTGCGGCGTGCACCTGTTCTTCTTCTCTGATATAGGCTAGGGTTCCTCCGTCGCTCGCCAACTCCGATCCGTCCGATGGGGAGCCAAAATGCCGTGATTTCTTTCCCCCGCAAAAAAAACAAAAACAAAAAACAAATGCCGTTCTTTCTTTCTTCTCTTTCCTTTATCCATTGTCATCCAATGAATGAACGTGGCCCGCCGCCCCGCTAGCAAGGCCCAGCCCACGGGCAGAACGCCACTCCCCTTAAGCCCAGTTGGTTTTTCTCTCCCTTTCTTTTTTCTTAATTTCGTCATTAAAGTCTGTAAACATTTTATAAAATTCGTGACCATTTTTTATTCCATGATTTTTTAATTATGGTGAACGTATTTTTAAAATCCATAAAAAAATTAAAACCCCACAGTATATTTTAATTCATGAACTTTTTCAAATTTCTCAAAATCAGGTAAACGTGCTTTCCCAAGTTATGATATGCCAGTTTTCAAATGAGATCTATGTAGGTATCGGTATGGTGCAGGATCCAAATGGTCAATCTAGATTCATTGTCAGTGCAGTCTTGACGTGATGTGGTTTCTTGTTTGTCGGTCAGAGATGGTATAGCCCTAGCTCGCGGAGCCCGTACCATGTGTATGCCGTATGCATATGCCTTTATTTGAACAATATGCATATGCCTTCTGGTATGCGTGATGCTTTGCTAACAGAGTTTAACATGGCAAAAAAAGGAACTACTCAGCATAAAAGTTCTTCATCTCGTCGAAACGAACAAATTCAAAATTTGGGCGCCCGACCCAGACATATAATGATACTTGTCTTGCGTGTGGCATGAGCAATTTGGCCCTTAAGATGGCCTTAAATCAAAAACTCGTCAACATGAAAATTGTTTGCCTCATCGAAACAACAAGATTTGCTTTTGCGGTCATCTCCATACAAGGTAATTTGCAAACTCGATCAACATGGCAATACATATACATCCTGGAGGCATATGTTGGTATAGCGGGGCAGATATTGGCTCCAAGACAGCTTCAAACAGAAAAGTGTTCAACATCAAAGTTCTACGCCTCATCGAAGCGGCCAACTTTGTCTTTTGAATAATCTCAATCTAAACTCAAGCGTAATCACCACAACCAATACAAAGTGCCAGATTTTTTATCTTCGCAAAATTTCACACCCACTTGTCCGAATTAAGGTAGGTTTAGAGATTTTGACCCATATTGGAGTATTTTTCTTATGCATGAAGTACAGTCGCCTCTTATAGAGGCGAGGACCAATTGAATTACAGCTCACAAACGCTAACGCGTATACTCATTATGTCATCTACAATTTGTCTCTCCCTCATTCTCCATGTTGGCTAGCAGCCAATTCCAAGGCTCTAGGGGCAGTTGAACCAACCTAGGGCAGTACTTAGACGTCGGGGTCCCTCCCGGGCGTGTGGGGTTTGGGGTTTCAAAAAGTTCTCATCGACGTGTCTTGCGAATCGTGCTCCCGGCAAGACTCCTCTAGTGACATTGTCTTGCCTATCACGCTCGACATCGGGGATACACGGTGATGTGTTCATGTGTGAACAATATTTTTGGGCAAATCCGCTGGGACTAATGATCAAGAATCATCATCATCCATCATGTCCTATGATGAGCTTCCAAGCTCCACGGAAGTCAATGCCAATAACATCATCATACCTAGTCTTGAGGAATTATCGGAGGATCATCGCCAAGCTTATGAGGCATACAATACAAGAAGGCATGTGAAGAGAAGGAATTGCAGGACTCTCTTGCAAAATTCAAAACGGTCCGTCAAGGCAACATCACTTCAGTTGGAGATATCTCTCCACGAAGAGCAGGTTACACCCTTTGTGATTAGTGCCTTCCGTCCCGAGCAGGCAGTTGCAATTATTAACCCCAATACTCATAATAGTGATATTAAGTATGAACCTTACATGGAAAATATTGATGCTAAAAAGATACACCTCAATCATATAGTGGTAATGTTGGTGCACCTGCTAGCGTAGAAAACCCTAATTTGACTCTGCCTTTCATCTACACCTCCCACATTGTTGCATATTATCCTAGACAAAAAAACTAAATTGTGGCTACACCTATTAGTCCTATCATGAGTGTGCCAAATTCAATGGCAATGCCGAACCAAACACTACCTAGCAGTGCAAACATTATTTGCTTGTTGTCGAATTATGGTTTGACATACACACCACAAGTTACACCTGGAACTAGTAATCATCTTCCTCCTATGACATCAATGCAAGTGACATTGGCCACTTTGTACAATGTTCTAGCTAATCTTAGGGAGGAGATGGATACGATGTTTCCATAAAATTATGGAAGTGGGTTACTGAGGAATCAATTTTATCAAAAGCCTTATTTGGAGTATTTTGACGCAGTTCAGTCATGGGAACATGTTAGTGCTACCTCTTGAGCTTGCGTTGGATTTCCTCGAAGAGGAGAGGATGATGCAGCAAAGTAGCGTAAGTATTTCCCTCAGTTCTTGAGAACCAAGGTATCAATCCAGTAGGAGGCAACGCACAAGTCCCTCACACCTGCACAAAACAATATCTCAACGCAACCAACGCGATTACGGGTTGTCAATCCCTTCTCGACAAGTGAGATGTGATAGATAGGATAGATAATATTTTTGGTATTTTTGGTATAAAGATGCAAAGTAAAAAGTAAAAAGGCAAAGTAAAAACAAAGCAATAATAAAGTGATAGAGATTGATATGATGAGAATAGACCCGGGGGCCATAGGTTTCACTAGTGGCTTCTCTCGAGAGCGTAAGTATTTCTACGGTGGGTGAACAAATTACTTTTGAGCAATTGACAGAATTGAGCATAGTTATGAGAATATCTAGGTATGATCATGTATATAGGCATCACGTCCGATACAAGTAAACTGACTCCTGCCTGCATTTACTACTATTACTCCACTCATCGACCGCTATCCAGCATGCATCTAGAGTATTAAGTTAAGAATAGAGTAACGCCTTAAGCAAGATGACATGATGTAGAGGGACAAATTCATGCAATATGATATAAACCCCATCTTGTTATCCTCGATGGCAACGATACAATACGTGCCTTGCTGCCCCTTCTGTCACTGGGAAAGGTCACCGCAAGATCGAACCCAAAGCTAAGCACTTCTCCCATTGCAAGAACTACCAATCTCGTTGGCCAAACAAAACAGATAATTCGAAGAGACTTGCAAAGATAACCAATCATATATAAAAGAATTCAGAGAAGATTCAAATATTATTCATAGATAGACTTGATCATAAACCCACAATTCATCGGTCTCAACAAACACACCGCAAAAAGAAGATTACATCGAATAGATCTCCACGAGAGAGGGGGGGAACATTGTATTGAGATCCAAAAAGAGAGAAGAAGCCATCTAGCTAATAACTATGGACCCGAAGGTCTGAGGTAAACTACTCACACTTCATCGGAGGGGCTATGATGATGTAGAAGCCCTCCATGATGACAGCCTCCTTCCGGCGGAGCTCCAGAATAGGCCCCAAGATGGGATCTCGCGGATACAGAAAGTTGCGGCGGTGGAATTAGGTTTTTGGCTCCTATTCTGATAGTTTTGGGGTACGTAGGTACATGTAGGAGGAAGAGGTACGTCGGTGGAGCTTCGAGGGGCCCACGAGGCAGGGGGCGCGCCCCCCACCCTCGTGACCGCCTCTCCTGTTCCTTGGCGTAGGGTCCAAGTCTCCTGGATCACGTTCGGTGAGAAAATCACGTTTCCGAAGGTTTCATTCCGTTTGGACTCCGTTTGATATTTCGTTTCTTCGAAACACTGAAATAGGCAAAAACAGCAATTCTGGGCTGGGCCTCCGGTTAATAGGTTAGTCCGAAAAGTAATATAAAAGTGAATAATAAAGCCCATTATAGTCCAAAACAGTAGATAATATAGCATGGAGCAATCAAAAATTATAGATACGTTGGAGACGTATCAGTTAGTCATGGGAAAAGCCATATTAGTAAGTTTGTTCCTGGTGGTCCACAGGGTCCAACACATGGCAGAAAAACCAAACCAAAAGGGTCTTTTGAGTTGTCCTGCCAAGGAGCTTGCCAAGGGTCTTAGCTCCACAAAGCTAGACGAGGCCCAAGACGCATGCAACCACTCTCTGAAACAACTCCAGAATAACCGAGCAAGAGGACACTGAAATATAATGTGATCAGAGTTCTCAACCAAACCATGCAAATCACAAAATTTAGAACCAGAGCCATTCCGTTTTTGGATTTGGTCAGCTGCAGGCAAACGGCCCCGCATGGCTTGCCACATGCAAACTAAGGGTAATGTCAGCCTTCCAAACTCCGTTAAACCTCAAGACAACCGGTCCACTCATCAACTTGCAATATTATAGATACTTAACCAAAAAACAGCCAGAAGAAGAATGGGGCCACGTCACCACGTCCACGGACTCCGAGAGCGCAGGGAAGATAGCAACAAGGCGGTGCCAATCATCCAACTCTACAGGAGACAACATCCTACGGAAACTAAAGACCCAGTTCCAAAAAAGAGCTCCATGATGGAGATCTCAGGGGAAGAAACACAAGAGGAAAGAGAGGGGAAAGCCACAGAAAGGGGGGTCGTCTCTGGCCCACCAATCCAACCAAAAACAAATCGAGGCGCCATTCCCAACAAAGAACTTAACAAGGGATCTAAATTGTCACGAACACTCGCCAGCTGGCCTGAAAACTGGGAGCCCCCATTCACCAAGGCAAGCAGATGGCTAGAATTAGAGAAGCACTTAGCTTTGAGAATTTGCAGCCGTAGAGCCCCAGGATCAGAATTAAAGATATGCCACCACCACTTAATAATGAGACACTTGTTCATAACCGTGGTGTTGATGATGATGTCCAACCCCCAATGTTCTTAGGTCGACACATAACTTTTCACTTCACCATCCTATTCCAGTAAAATCCACTCCTATGCTTATCAAAGCCAGCATGAGTACCCTCCGGGAGCTGGTAGAACCCCATAGAGAACATTGGCAAGGAAGAGAGACGGCGTTAATAAGGTAGACTCTACCAGTGGGCGAATTATAATGACCCCTCCAAGGCACAGTTTTGTTCCCAACCATGAGAACAGAGAAAGCAAAACCCTTAGAATACAATTTGAAAGGAGAGATAGGGAGCCCGAGATATTTGAAGGGGAAGGATCCCAGGTTGCAGTTGAGCAGAGTAGACACCCTACTTTCTTCCTCATCTGAAGCACCAATCAATCTTAGAAAAAAATAATCTTAAGGTCAGACGGGTCTTCAAAGCAAAGTAGGAGGATTTGAGATTGGCAATGCACGTATCAATGTTTTCGACCATAATTATAGTATCATCAACATATTGAAGATGAGAGATGCCAGAAGGGATAATGTGTGAGATAACCATTGAAATATGTTTCGCGGTCGCAACACGATTTAAGATATAGGAGAATGCATCTACAATGAAATTGAAGAGTAAGGGGAAATAGGGTCGCCTTGTCTAAGACCACATCAAAACAAGGTCCAACAACCCCGTTGACACCGTAGTATGGCCCCCACAAACCATCTTTATCAACTGGTGCATGTAGGCACCATCAAAGCCCATGGCTAGGAGGTAGGAGCACGTCACGAAGAAAAGGCCAGCTAAACAAACCGTGCGCCTTTTCAAAATGTAGCTTAAGAATAATAGCATTATTGTTCGTAGACCTCAAATCATGAACAATCTCATGAATGCTAAGAATCCCATCCAAAATGAACCGGCCTTTAATGAATGCAGACTATTGCTGCCCAATCACCTTATGGCCCACAGGGGAGAGAAGTGACGCAAAACCCTTAGAGGGAAATTTTGCAATATTATTAATAAGAGCGGTAGGTCTAAAAGATGGATAGAATCAGTCCCCTGACCTTAGGAATGAGCTAGATGACCGTGTAGTTGAACCTCAAAATATCCACCATGCGCAGGCAAAACCCTTGGGTAATCGCATAAACAGAAAATTTTCAAATTTTCTTAAAGAATGTGATCGAAAAGCCATCCATCCCAGGGGCAGAGTTTTACTTTGATGAGGCCACTACCTCATCAATCGAGAGAGGCAACATAAGTGTAGCATTATCAACATCAGAAACACAGGCTCCCATGGTCCAAAGGTTAGGAGAAATAGAAAAACTTGATGGGGCATTAGCAGAAAGCAAGGACAAGAAAAAAAGCACACACGTGATCCATGATGATCGCAGGGTCGGCCACCACCTCTCCCTTAATAACTAGCCGGAGAATGGAACATTGCCGACGCCTACCATTCACAAAAAATAAGTAATAATCACATCACCCTTAAGCAACCAGGACAATGTCCCTCTCTGTTGCGCTTCCTCTTGACGCTGGATATCGAGCAAGGCATTTTCAAGCGCGTATCTTTGGGCTTCATACTATTTATGATTAACTTATTGTGCATTTTTTGTGAAGTAGTTATACTGCTTGGTTATAATTGTGTCATTTCTTCTACATTCTGGATTCGTTTAGGTTTGATGTAGTGAATGTAGTGGCAGAAGCTCGTCGTGACTCATTCAGACTTTATAACACGTTGAGGAGTCTCTCTAGAGGGTTTAAGAACAAACATACATGCCTTGATAAAAGAGAGGTTAGACTTGATGAAAGGGATATTTGACTCGATAGTAGAGAGATTTGAGCCAACCGACATGATATTCACTCCGATAAGGAGGTAACTCTTGAAGAAAGGAAAGTGCACCTATATAATATGTGGGACGGTTATCGAGTTTATATGTATGGTAAATCAGTTGGGTGCTCCATGAACGATGTTGCTGCTGGGACCTCAAACAACGGTGTTGTCATTGAAGAGATGGTTGGGGTGCTCCAAGAAAGGCTAAAAGGGCATTTCCCTCCTTAAGTGATTTTGATGTAGATGACAACGTAATTTGTGGTTCAACCGTGTGTTTGAGCTACGAGGGCATATTCGAGAAAGGCACAAGGCGATGAGGTTCCCCTCGGAAAGGAAAATAGTGAAGATGGTTGATGGCCCACAAGACACAGAGGGTAGTGTAGCACCTTCATGTAAGTATCCCAAATAGTAATCGTTCCCAACGAAGAGCGGATGAGAGTATTTATGAGTAGTGTTTCTGTCACACACAAGTTGTCATAGTTCTTATGTGAAGTAACTCTTTTGATTATGTAAAAGTTTTTAGTGTCCCGGGAGGCAAATGAACCAAAATAGTGAATATGATGAGTTTGTGGCAGCGAGAGTAATAGTAGCTTGAAAGTAAAGAACTTAAATAAAACTGAAAGTAGGTATTTTTCCTACAATGAAAAGATTAGGCGCGGAGAGAATTCGGGTCATGGTATACATCAAGTGTTCCAGTGCGACGGTAATACCAGTTACCTTGTATTGTGAGTTTAGTATTTGATTTGCTTGTTCAGTAGGCGGATCACCCTAGAGTTATGGAACTCCTCCTCGCGGGATCATATTCCATACTATGGTCCTGCTTCGTCATTGCCACAGTGTGGTCGTCTGGTTAAATTTGCTCTCAGTTATGCTGGTCTTAACGCAAATGACTACTTACTACTGCTGGGTTGTAGTGGTATTAGCAACCATGAGTAGCAGAGTTATGGTAAAGCAGATCTAGGTGGGATTGTAACTTCAAGCTGCATGGTTGTGCTTCGATGTGATTATGTGATATAAGGATGTCCCTTCCTTCGACTATAACATGGCTAGCTATGGGGCAGTGTTAGGTTTGTTCTTTTTGTAATAATGACCAATGTCCTGAAATGTGCTCGATGTTGTCTTCTTTCTGTTTGATTACAACATCAATTTGTGAAACTGTATTGTCGATGTCATATGTTGAAAGGACATGCGGTTCCCCCCATGTGTGGTTTTGGTAATTGATGACATTCTCTGTGGACTAATTGTTGCATTGAATTATATTTGAAGGATTTGTCCATAGGCTTTTCTTGAAGTCCATGTGTTGGTTTCAAGGAGTTTATGTGTTGAACAAGGTGCTATTAAGGAATTATCCAAAGATTGGTCATGTGAGAGTTGAACTTATTGCAAGCATGTCTTGAAGAAGAAGAAGAGTGTGTGATGATTCATCTCTACCTTCAAGACATCATCCAAATGAAGAGAGTTGGAAAGATTCAAGGTTGATCAAGACTAAGTCAAGAGTGAATCAAGTTGATCAACACACAAAGCGTACAAGATGTATCGAGGGATCAAGTGATCCCATGGTATGGTAAGCATTGTCCATTACGCTTTGTGTACTAACCCATGGTATTTGTGAGAGTTCTTTGTGGGGTTAGGTTGCGGTGTGCAAGTTCAAGTGGAGCATCACGAAGAGATCATCCTTGAAGCTTGTCGTCCATTTGTCGTCCATTTGGTCTCATGGTGGTAGTTTGGAGACCAGGTTATAGGATCGATTGCCGTACTATCAAGGAGGGCTCTCAAGTGAGTAGCTTGATCGTATCATTCGTAGAGAGCTCAAACCATTGCATGCTTGCATCATCTTTCTTGGTTCTTGTTTGGTTTTCTCCTAGTGAGATTTGGAGCTTATGGTCATCTTCTTGACAACCTCGAGTTCATCGAAAACGGAGTTCACATGCTTCTTCTATTGCGTTTTCGTTGTTGGAGGTTTTACCGGTCTTATTCGAGGAAGGGTTCTCACCATTTTCTTATGGGCCTTTTCTAATTTGCTTCTTATTGTTATTTATATCAAGATTGTGTTAGCCCTTGTCGCTAGCTTTCCAACAAACTTGGTTTCGTTGAATTCGGAGTCCGTTTGCAGAAGTTGTGTCAGTTTTGGTGTCCTTATAAAAGCTGCAGCGGTACTACCGCTCGTGGGAGTGGTACTACCGCTTGGATGGGATGTAATTTTTTAGTACCGCTCTTGGGAGCGGTACTACCACGGCTACTTCCGTGGCTACTTCCGCTCCGGACTAAAAACTCATCACAAGTCCAGTGGTGGTAGGCACGAATGTATTTTTTAGTACCACTACCCTTTGAGGTAGTACCGCTACCCCTAGCGGTAGTACCGTGAGGACGAGCAGTAGTACCGCTCTGTGTGGGCTGTGAGCATAACAGTTGGATTTTTCCCCACCTATAAAAGGGGGTCGTCTTCCCCAATGAACCTTATCCTTTAAGCTTGTGTTCTTCCCCCATTGTTGACCTTATTCGAGCTTGCTATCTCTCAATCCCTCCATGGATTATTGCTAGTTTTGGGGGGGGGGGAAGAGAGAGGAGATATAGATCCACATTTCCACCAATCACTTTCTCCTCTATGTGAGGGGAACCCCTTAGATCTAGATCTTGGAGTTCTTGGTGTTCTCCTTCTTTTTCTTCCTCTCATTTCCCTCCCTAGCATTAGTTGTTTTGGTGGGATTTGGGAGAGAAGGACTTGGGCACTCCGTGTGCCCTTTCCATTGCATTCGGTGCATAGGTTTGGTTCTCCACGGTGATACGTGGAAGTTACAAGTTGAGAAGCTTATTACTCTTGGGTGCTTGGTACCCTTGAGCTTGTTCCTCTTGGGTGCTTGGGCGCCCTAGACGGTTGATGGTGTTTGGAGCTCAATCATTGTGGTGTAAAGCTACGGGCAAGCATCGGGGTCTCCAATTAGGTTGTGGAGACTGCCCCGAGCAATTTGACGGGTTCCGGTGACCGCCCCCAAGGGTTGCCAAAGTGTACGGGTTCGGTGACCGCCCCCAAGGGTTGCCATTTTTACGGGTTCGGTGACCGCCCTCAAGGGTCCCTTGGTAGAATCACGGCATCTGGCATTGTGCGAGGGCGTGAGGAGATTACGGTGGCCCTAGTGGCTTCTTGGGGAGCATTGTGCCTCCACACTGCTCCAAACGGAGATTAGCATCCACAAGGGTGTGAACTTTGGGATACATCGTCGTCTTCGCATGCCTCGGTTATCTCTTACCCGAGCCCTTTACTTATGCACTTTACTTTGTGATAGCCATATTGTTTCTTGCCATATATCTTGCTATCACTTAGTTGTTTATCTTGCTTAGCATAAGTTGCTGGTGCACATAGGTGAGCCTAGTTGTTGTACGTTTTGTGCTTGACAAATTAACCGCTAGGTTTATTCCGCATTTGTTCAAGCCTAAACCATAATTATTTTAAAGCGCCTATTCACCCCCCCCCCCCTCTAGGCGACATCCTCGATCTTTCAATTGGTATCAGAGCCTCGTCTCTCTTTGATAGGATTAACCGCCTAGAGAGTAAAGATGTCGACTAGGGGATTAGGATTCTCTGACACTCTTAGTTTCGATGGCACAAATTTTGATGGTTGGGTAATTCGCATGCTTAATCTCTTTAGGGTCATGGACCCAAATTTAGAGCGAATTGTAGATATGGGTTTTTCTCCTCCAAATAATCCCCAAAGATTATATTTAGAGGATGAGGAAAACTCTTATCTCAATGCTCAAGCTTCTAATTTGCTTTTCGATGATTTGAGCAATGTAGTGATTTTTCAACTCATGCAATTCCAGGATGCCCATGAGTTGTGGACAAAGCTTCAAGATAAATATGGTGTGTCCATGATTTGTGGGGATGATTGTTCTCCCTCCACCTCCGGCCGTGTTGCCTTCTCAAGTTCTTCTACTTCACCTACATGTGGTTTGCCACAAGGTAATGATATGGTGAGTAGTGGTGTTCATTGCAATGATGATAGTGGGCTTATTGTTGATGATCCTTCATCACTTCCTTATTGAAATGCTTCATCTTTCGACTTTAACACTTCGAGCACTCCAAATGTTTCACATGCTTGTATTAATAGTTCTTGCATATCGTGTATAAATTGCTTGACTAACTCTCATGATGATTGAGAACCCACAAGTGTAGGGGATCGCAACAGCTTTCGAGGGTAGAGTATTCAACCCAAATTTATTGATTCGACACAAGGGGAGCCAAAGAATATTCTCAAGTATTAGCAACTAAGTTGTACATTCAGCCACACCTGGATAACTTAATATCTGCAGTGAAGTATTTAGTAGCAAAGTAATATGATAGTAGTGGTAACGGTAGTAAAAGAGTAATGAAAGCAAAAGTAATATTTTTGGTGTTTTGTAGTGATTGTAACAATAGCAACGGGAAAGTAAATAAGCGTAAACTAGTTTATGGAAAGCACGTAGGCATTGGATCAGTGATGCATAATTATGCCGGATGCGGTTCATCATGTAACAGTCATAACATAGGGTGACACAGAACTAGCTCCAATTCATCAATGTAATGTAGGCATGTATTCCGAATATAGTCATATGTGCTTATGGAAAAGAACTTGCATGACATCTTTTGTCCTACCCTCCCGTGGCAGCGGGGTCCTAATGGAAACTAAGGGATATTAAGGCCTCCTTTTAATAGAGTACCGGACCAAAGCATTAACACATAGTGAATACATGAACTCCTCAAACTATGGTCATCACCGGGAGTGGTCCCGATTATTATCACTTCAGGGTTGCCGGATCATAACACATAGTAGGTGACTATAGACTTGCAAGATAGGATCAATAACTCACATATATTCATGAAAACATAATAGGTTCAGATCTGAGATCATGGCACTCGGGCCCTAGTGACAAGCATTAAGCATAACAAAGTCATAGCAACATCAATCTCAGAACATAGTGGATACTAGGGATCAAACCCTAACAAAACTAACTCGATTACATGATAAATCGCATCCAACCCATCACCGTCCAGCAAGCCTACGATGGAATTACTCACGCATGGCGGTGAGCATCATGAAATTGGTGATGGAGGATGGTTGATGATGACGACAGCGACGAATCCCCCTCTCTGGAGCCCCGAACGGACTCCAGATCAGCCCTCCCGAGAGGTTTTAGGGCTTGGCGGCGGCTCCGTATCGTAAAACGCAATTATTTCTTCTCCTTGATTTTTTCTCCCCGAAAGCAAATATATAGAGTTAGAGTTGGCATCGGAGGAGCTCCAGGGGGCCCACGAGGTAGGGGGCGCGCCCTAGGGGGGAGGGCGCGCCCAGGGTGTGGGCCCCCTGGTCTTCATCTTTGGCAAGGATTTTCTATTATTTTGTAAAAGATGTTCCCTGGAGTTTCAGGTCATTCCGAGAATGTTTGTTTCTGCACATAAATAACACCATGGAAATTCTGCTGAAAACATCATCAGTCCGGGTTAGTTCCATTCAAATCATGCAAGTTAGAGTCCAAAACAAGGGCAAAAGTGTCTGGAAAAGTAGATACGACGGAGACGTATCAATTCCCCCAAGCTTAAACCTTTGCTTGTCCTCAAGCAATTCAGTTGATAAACTGAAAGAGATAAAGAAAAACTTTTACAAACTCTGTTTGCTCTTGTTGTTGTAAATATGTAAAGCCAGCATTCAGGTTTTTAGCAAAGATTATAAGTAACCACATTTGCAATAATTCTCAGGTCTCATGGTTACTCATATCAATGGCATAATCAACTAGCGAATCATAATAATAAATCTCGGATGACAACACTTTCTCAAAACAATCATAATATGATATAACAGGATGGTATCTCGCTAGCCCTTTCTGAGACCACAAAACATAAATGCAGAGCACCTTTAAAGATCAAGGACTGACTAGACATTGTAATTCATGGTAAAAGAGATCCAATTATGGTCACACCCAATATGAATTAATAGTAATGAATGCAAATGACAGCTGCGCTCCCCAGCTAGTGCTTTTAATAAGAGGGTGCTGACTCAACATAAAAGTAAATAGATAGGCCCTTCGCAGAGGGAAGCAGGGATTTGTAGAGGTGCCAGAGCTCGGTTTTGAAATAGAGATAAATAACATTTTGAGCGGCATACTTTCATTGTCAACATAACAACCAAGAGATGGTGATATCTTCCATGCTACACACATTATAGGCGGTTCCCAAACAGAATGGTAAAGTTTATACTCCCCCTCCACCAACAAGCATCAATCCATGACTTGCTTGAAACAACGAGTCTCCAACTAGCAACAGTCCCAGGGGGAGTTTTGTTTGCAATTAATTTTGATTTAGTTTGCATAAAGCATGGGACTGGGCATCCCGGTGACCAGCCATGTTCTCGTGAATGAGGAGCGGAGTCCACTCCTCTTGAGAATAACCCACCTAGCATGGAAGATATAGACAGCCCTAGTTGATACATGAGCTATTCGAGCATACAAAATAGAAGGTTTATTTGAAGGTTTAGAGTTTGGCACATACAAATATACTTGGAACGGCAGGTAAATACCGCATATAGGAAGGTATGGTGGACTCATATGGCATAACTTTGGGGTTTAAGGGATTGGATGCACAAGCAGTATTCCCGCTTAGTACAAGTGAAGGCTAGCAAAAGACTGGGAAGCGACCAACTAGAGAGCGACAACAGTCACGAACATGCATTAAAATTAATAAACATTGGATGCAAGCATGAGTAGGATATAATCCACCATGAACATAAATATCGTGAAGGCTATGTTGATTTGTTTTAACTACATGCATGAACATGTGCCAAGTCAAGTCACTTAAATCATTCAAAGGAGGATACCACCCCATCATACCACATCACAACCATTTTAATAGCATGTTGGCACGCAAGGTAAACCATTATAACTCATAGCTAATCAAGCATGGCATAAGCAACTATGATCTCTAATTGTCATTGCAAACATGTTTATACATAATAAGTTGAATCAAGAACGATGAACTTATCATATTTACAAAAACAAGAGAGGTCGAGTTCATACCAGCTTCTCTCATCTCAATCAGTCCATCATATATCATCATAATTGCCTTTCACTTGCACGATCGAACGATACGAATAATAATAAGAGTGTACGTGCATTGGACTAAGCTGGAATCTGCAAGCATTCAATAAACAGGAGAAGACAAGGCAATATGGGCTCTTGGGTAAATCAACAATAATGCATATAAGAGCCACTTCAACAATTTAATTATAGTCTTCTCCTATCGACCCCCAAAGAAAAGGAAAGAAATAAGAACTATTTACATGGGAAAGCTCCCAACAAGCAAAAGAAGAACGGGAGATATTTTTGGGTTTTTCTTTTTAATTATTACTACTACAGCAAGAAAGGTAAACTAGCTAAAAGCGACAACTCATTTTTTTATTTTTCTTAAGGTTTATTAAACACACAAGAAGAAAGCAGGAAAAAGAAAATAAACTAGCATGGATAGTATAGTGAAAGAGTATGAACACCGACATCTAGCAATGAGTGTGTGTAAACATAGATGTAATGTCAGTGGGAAATACATACTCCCCCAAGCTTAGGCTTTTGGCCTAAGTTGGTTCATTGCCAGGGATGGCCTGGCAGATATCCATAGTTGTAGCCGGGGTAGTACTGCGATGAAGAGGACTCTGACTGCCACTGGCTGGCAACCACCTCCGGATCCCAAAAGTAATCAGACTGTCGTGGAGGCTCAAATCATGGTTCTGGCTCCGGGGCTGATATAGGATTCCGGTAAGCTTGAACAGCCGCCCACGAAACGAGATACGGTCCTTCAAAATTAAACAAGGAAGGAGCAGGCAAGGTAATAGTCTCAGGGTGATGTTTATTAAAGTACAATTTATATTTAAGCTCCCCTTCCCGACTCTTAACAATAAAATCATGCGCTAGCATACTCTTATAATCTAAATAAGCACTGGGCAGCAATTTTTCTTCTTTCTCATAAAGCCTAGTGGGTATGTTAAAATGTGCAGCTAGGCGTGAAGCATAAATACCCCCAAAGATGGGGCCCTTTGTATGTTTTAGACTTAACGGTTTAGCAATAATTCCGCCCATACTAACAGTGTTATCGCGGTATAAACCATGGAACAAAATGATAATATCAGGAACACTAAGGTTCCCACAGTTTCCACGACCAATCAAGCAACGACTAGCAAATATGGCAAAGTAGCATAAAACAGGGAAATGTATGCTAGTGATTCGTGCATCGGAAACCTTTCTGGTTTCTCCCACAGTGATGGTGTCAATAAATTCTTCTACATCTTTACGGTGTGGTTCATCTAAGGTACCCTCAGAGGGTATTTTGCAAACCTTGCAAAATTCAGCTAATGGCATCTTCTTAACAACGTCATATAAATGAAACTCTACTGAAGGAGGTGATTCCTTAGGAAAAAATAGAAGTTTTGCACAAAAGTATTAGTGAGTAAGAGATACTGATGACGTTGGTCGCGGAGGAAGTCAGTGAGGCCTGCATTTTCAGCCAATGAATAGAAGTCTTCATAAATCCCGGCTTGTTTCAAGAAGTCATCGGAAGGCCATTCACACGGCCGGACCTCCGCGGTACGAGGCAAATTATATTTGGGCATCTGTGCTTCTTCATTTTGCTTTTCCTTTGAGCTTCGGCTCGATGAGCCCCTCAAAAGTCTCTTCATTATTTTCTGAAATATTCTGAAATTTTTAGTAACTTCAAACAAAAGTGAACCAAGCTCAACAAAATTGATAGCAACTACTCCTACAAGTGCCTAGAGCCTATATCAAGCATTAGAACTACTTGGAACCATATAAATTTGACATGCAAGCTCAAGAACATGGTCACCTATGCAGCACAAATTTGCAAAGAATAAAGCACTAGAACAAAAACTAATTGGACCAATGGAGGAGTCACATACCAAGGAACAATCTCCCCCAAGCAGTTTTGTGAGAGGTGCTTTGAGCAAGGAGATCGAAAATCACAGCAAAGTGAGCTAGAACTCGTGCTTGAGCTAGATATTCGTGTTTGTGGGAGGAAGATGAACTGTATGGGTGCAGGAATAAGTGGAGGAGGGCCACCGTGGGCCCACGAGGCAGGGGGCGCGCCCTGGGGGGTAGGGCGCGCCCTGGACCCTTGTGGCCAGGTGCTTGCCCCTCCTGCTGTGTTCTCAGTACCATAAATCCTCAAATATTCCAGAAAAAATCATATTAAATTGGCATGGCATTTGGAGGACTTTTATTTTCGGGGTATTTTTATATTGCACAGATAAATCAGAAAACAGACAGAAAATACTATTTTTGCTTTATTTCTGCTAAATAACAGAAAATATAAAGAGGGTACAGAAGGTTGTGCTTCTAGTTTCATCCATCTCATGCTCATCAAAAGGAATCTACTAACAAGGTTGATCAGGTCTTGTTAACAAACTCATTCCGACTAACATGGAACCGAAGAAATTTCGAATAACACTATGTTACCTCAATGGGGATATGCACAGCCCCAATAATAAGAATATCATATTTCTTCTTGATAGTAGGAAGAGGAAATTCAAAACCTCCGAAAATAATCGATGGAACTTTTCCAATAGAGTTGATACTATGAACTTGAGGTTGTTTCCTCAGAAAGTGTACCGTGTGCTCATTACCATTAACATGAAAAGTGACATTGCCTTTGTTGCAATCAATAACAGCCCCTGCAGTATTCAAAAAAGGTCTTCCAAGAATAATATACATACTATCGTCCTCGGGAATATCAAGAATAACAAAGTCCGTTAAAATAGTAACGTTTGCAACCACAACAGGCACATCCTCACAAATACCGACAGGTATAGCAATTGATTTATCAACCATTTGCAAAGATATTTCAGTAGGTGTCAACTTATTCAAGTCAAGTCTACGATATAAAGAGAGAGCCATAACACTAACACCGGCTCCAAGATCACATAAAGCAGTTTTAACATAGTTTCTTTTAATGGAGCATGGGATAGTGGGTACTCCTGGATCTCCAAGTTTCTTTGGTATTCCACCCTTAAAAGTATAATTAGCAAGCATGGTGGAAATTTCAGCTTCCGGTATCTTTCTTTTATTAGTGACAATATATTTCATATATTTAGCATAAGGATTCATTTTGAGCATATCAGTTAATCGCATACGCAAAAAGATAGGTCTAATCATTTCAGCAAAGCGCTCAAAATCCTCATCATCCTTTTTCTTGGATGGTTTGGGAGGAAAAGGCATGGGTTTCTGAACCCAAGGTTCCCTTTCTTTACCATTTCAGCAAAGTCTCTCTTATCATAACGTTGATTCTTTGATTGTGGGTTATCAAGATCAACAGCAGGTTCAATTTCTACATCATTATCATTACTAGGTTGAGCATCATCATGAACATCATCATTAACATTTTCATTGGGTTCATGTTCATTACCAGATTGTGTATCAGCATCAGAAATAGATATATCATTTGGATTATCAGGTGGTTCAGCAATAGGTTCACTAGAAGTTTGCAAAGTCCTATCATTTTTCTCTTTCTTCTTTTTAGAAGAACTAGGTGCATCAATATTATTTCTCTAAGAATCTTGCTCAATCCTCTTAGGGTGGCTTCCAGGATACAAAGGTTCCTGAGTCATTCTACCAGTTCTAGTAGCCACTCTAACAGCATAATCATTTTTCTTACTATTCATTTCATTGAGCAAATCATTTTGAGCCTTAAGTACTTGTTCTACTTGAGTGGTAACCATAGAAGCATGTTTAGTAACAAGTTTAAGTTCACATCTAACATCAGCCATATAATCACCCAAGTGTTTAATCATATAAGTATTTTGTTTTAATTGTCTACCAAAATAAGCATTGAAGTCTTCTGCTTAAACATAAAGTTATCAAACTCATCCAAGCACTGACTAGCAATTTTAGTAGGAGGGACTTCAGCTTTATCATATCTATAGAGAAAATTTACCTTTACTACCTGTGTCGGGTTATCAAGACCTGGAGGTTCTTCAATAGGTAATGGATTAAGATCATGTGTTTCTTCAACAGGCGGTAAGTTAAGACCATGTATTTCTTCAATAGGAGGTAAATTCTTAACATCTTCAGCTTTAATACCTTTTTCTTTCATAGATTTCTTTGCCTCTTGCATATCTTCGGGACTGAGAAATAGAACACATCTCTTCTTCGGAGTTGGTTGAGGAATAGGCTCAGTAATTGGCTTAGGAAGCGTCCAATTATTTTCATTTGTCAACATACTATTATTCAATCGAATTTCAGCTTCATCCGGTGTTCTTTCCCTGAAAACAGAACCAGCACAACTATCCAGGCGGTCCTTGGAAGCATCGGTTAGTCCATTATAAAAGATATCAAGTATTTCATTTTTCTTAAGAGGATGATCAGGCAAAGCATTAAGTAACTTGAGAAGCCTCCCCCAAGCTTGTGGGAGACTCTCTTCTCCAATTTGCACAAAGTTGTATATTTCCCTCAAGGCAGCTTGTTTCTTATGAGCAGGGAAATATTTAGCAGAGAAGTAATAAATCATATCCTGGGGACTACGCACACAACCAGGATCAAGAGAATTAAACAATGTCTTAGTGTCACCCTTTAATGAGAACGGAAATATTTTAAGGATATATAAGTAGCAAGTTCTCTCATCATTAGTGAATAGGGCATCTATATCATATAATTTCGTGAGATGTGCCACAACAGTTTCAGATTCATAACCATGAAAAGGATCAGATTCAACCAAAGTAATTATATCAGGATCAATAGAGAATTCATAATCCTTATCGGCAACACAAATAGGTGAAGTAGCAAAAGCAGGGTCAGGTTTCATTCTATCTCTAAGAGATTCCTTACTCCATTTAACTAATAACCTTCTAAGCTCATGGTTATCTTTGCAGGCTAAAATAGCAGCAGAAGCTTCTTTATCAAAAACATAATCCTCGGGAATAGCAGGCATATCTTCATCGTCACTTTCATTAACACAATCAGTTTCAATAATTTCTTTCTCTCTAGCCCTAGCAATTTGTTCATCAAGAAATTCACTAAGGGGCACAGTAGTATCAAGCATAGAAGTAGTTTCATCATAAGTATCATGCATAGCAGAAGTGGCATCATCAATAACATGCGACATATCAGAATGAATAGAAGAAGCAGGTTTAGGTGTCGTAAGCTTACTCATAACAGAAGGTGAATCAAGTGCAGAGCTAGATGGCAGTTCCTTACATCCCCTCGTAGTTGAGGGATAAATTGTTGTCTTAGCGTCTTTCAAGTTCTTCATAATGACCAGCAGATATAAATCCCCAGTGACTCAAAGAATAGAGCTATGCTCCCCGGCAACGGCGCCAGAAATTAGTCTTGATAACCCACAAGTGTAGGGGATCGCAAAAGCTTTCGAGGGTAGAGTATTCAACCCAAATTTATTGATTCGACACAAGGGGAGCCAAAGAATATTCTCAAGTATTAGCAACTAAGTTGTCAATTCAGCCACACCTGGATAACTTAATATCTGCAGCAAAGTATTTAGTAGCAAAGTAATATGATAGTAGTGGTAACAGTAGCAAAAGAGTAATGCAAGCAAAAGTAATATTTTTTGGTGTTTTGTAGTGATTGTAATAGTAGCAACGGGAAAGTAAATAAGCGTAAACCAGTATATGGAAAGCTCGTAGGCATTGGATCAGTGATGGATAATTATGCCGGATGCGGTTCATCATGTAACAGCCATAACATAGGGTGACACAGAACTAGCTCCAATTCATCAATGTAATGTAGGCATGTATTCCGAATATAGTCATACGTGCTTATGGAAAAGAACTTGCATGACATCTTTTGTGCAAATTAAGGCCTCCTTTTAATAGAGAACTGGAACAAAGCATTAGCACATAGTGAATACATGAACTCCTCAAACTATGGTCATCACCGGGAGTGGTCCCGATTATTGTCACTTCGGGGTTGCCGGATCATAACACATAGTAGGTGACTATAGACTTGCAAGATAGGATCAAGAACTCACATATATTCATGAAAACATAATAGGTTCAGATCTGAGATCATGGCACTCGGGCCCTAGTGACAAGCATTAAGCATAGCAAAGTCATAGCAACATCAATCTCAGAACATAGTGGATCCTAGGGATCAAACCCTAACAAAACTAACTCGATTACATGATAAATCTCATCCAACCCATCACCGTCCAGCAAGCCTGCGATGGAATTACTCATGCACGGTGGTGAGCATCATGAAATTGGTGATGGAGGATGTTTGATGATGACGACGGCGACAAATCCCCCTCTCCAGAGCCCTGAACGGACTCCGGATCAGCCCTCCCGAGAGGTTTTAGGGCTTGGCGGCGGCTCCGTATCGTAAAACGCGATTATTTCTTCTCCTTGATTTTTTTTCTCCCCGAAAGCAAATATATAGAGTTAGAGTTGGCATCGGTGGAGCTCCAGGGGGGCCACGAGGTAGGAGGCGCGCCCTAGGGGGGAGGGCACGCCCCCCACCCTTGTGGACAGGGTGTGGGCCCCCTAGTCTTCATCTTTGGCAAGGATTTTCTATTATTTTGGAAAAGACGTTCCGTGGAGTTTCAGGTCATTCCGAGAATGTTTATTTCTGCACAAAAATAACACCATGGCAATTCTGATGAAAACAACGTCAGTCCAGGTTAGTTCCATTCAAATCATGCAAGTTAGAGTCCAAAACAAGGGCAAAAGTGTTTGGAAAAGTAGATACGACGGAGATGTATCAATGATATGCTTGCTATGTCTTGTTGCCATGATAAAAATGCATATATTTCCTCGAATTGTTGTTCTAACAATGTAGAGGAAACCCAACACCCGATGGAACAAGATGTGGTCTTGAATGGTGCTTCAAGGGATCCTACATCATCATCTATTGTGTTTTGCCTTATGGCTAAGGCTTCAAAGGTATCTCCCACTTTGAATCCCAATATATCTTGTGATGATATTGATGATGATAAGAATGATCATGATGTTGATGATGATGAAGAGAATGATAATGTTGCCTCCTTAAAATTAATGGGGAAATGGTCTTTAAAGGTCTTCATAAAAACAAAATTGCTCGTACCAACTTCATGGAAATCATGTCCATTGCCATTGAGGGCAAGAATTATATTTAGGAGTTGGAATCTCATCTTGAGGAGCATGAGGTCACCATTGATAAAATGGAAGGTCATGAGCGTGATTACGCTAATGAGATTGGGGACCTCTCTCAAGATCTTGAACTTGAACAAACCACCAAGGAATCTCTTGAGGAGACTTTTGCTCTAGAACTATCTAGAGTGAAGGTCTCATGATAGAGCTCTTGAGGTGGCCAATGATTTTGAAACTAAAAATGATAAGCTTGAAGTTGCACATGCTAAACTCCTTGAGGACTTTGGGCACCTCAAAAATGGCTCAAGGGTCATTAAGAGTGAGCTCATCAAACTCACCGAGTCTCATGCACAACTTAAAGCTTCATATTCAAAAGAGCTTGCCAAGTTTCCTTCTCCTCTTGCTATTATTGATGATGCTTGTGCTACTAACTCTATTACTTGTGAAGCATCCATTTTGAAGGAGAATGTTGAGCTACAGGATCGACTTGAGTTGTTGTCTAGCAATTATGGGAAATTGGAAGAAAGTCATGAAAAGCTCTCAAGCTCTCATGATGATCTTCTAGTATCCCACAATGTGCTAAAGATATCTCATGAGGCCATGATTGCTAAGGTAACATCTAGTGAGCCTCATGTGGATACTAGCACTACTTCTAGTCAAAATGCTATATTTCCATGTGCTAGTACTTGTAATTCATCTACTCACAATGTTGGTACATCTTGTGATGAATTTCTTTCCTTGCCTTGTGGCTCTAACGATGAAGCTTATACTTCCTCTAATACTTGTGTTGATACTAACCATGTAGAGGAAATCAAAGAGCTTAAGGCCCAAGTCACTTCTTTGAAGAGAGACTTGGAAAAGAGTCATTAAGGGAAATCCACACTCAACAATATCTTGAGTGTGCAAAAATCCCCCAATGACAAAGGTGGACTTGGATTCAACTCCAATAAGAAGAATAAGTCCAAGATGAGCAACAAGAAGGGCCAAGAACAAGTCACGAATTCGGCCAAGATTGTTTGCTTCAAGTGCAAAATTGAAGGGCATCATGTTAGATCTTGCCCATTGAAGAATAAGGCCATTAGTGACAAGCAACAAGGGAAGCGGCCACAAGTTCAATCTCATGCTCAACCACAAGTTGAAGAAAGGCCTCTTCCCAAGAAAACTCAAGCTAATGCTTCTCAAGTTGAGAAGAAATTGAAGAGTAGACGTTGCTACCTATGTCGTGAGAAAGGTCACCTTGCTTCCTCATGCACTAGTGGTAACTTATCCAACCCAATTATTATTAATGATATCTATTCTCTTGGGAAGGATAAGGTTGGCAATGTGTTTGCCAAGTTTCTTAGTACTCAAAGTGGTTTCAAGCAAAGAACCATTTGGGTTGGCAAGCCTATTATGACTAACCTCTTAGGACCCAACTTGGTTGGGGACCAAAAAGCTCAAACTTGATCAATAGGTGTTGTTGGAGGGCATTGGAGACTTGGCTACATTATGAAGAATTAAGGGGACTTCATCATTCTTATTGTCTCAAGCCAGGTCAATTGGGTTATCAAGTTTCTATACTATATCCAATGTGCCTCCTTCCAGTAACTTGTACTTAAATTGTTTACATTGAAAGTTACTTGCCCCTTTGCATGTTTTGGTTTTGTTCCTTGCATGTGTTTGTATATGTTGTGTCTCCAAATTGCTTATCTTGAGTAATCAAGTATGTGTATGTTGGTTTGCACTTCATGTACATGTGTGTCATTCGTTGAGCCTTTGTGCATCTTGTTTGTATCTTAGTTGGCTCTTGTGAGAGATTAATGGAATATCCCATTGTGGGGGAGTGATGTGCTTTGTGCACCTCACATTCCTATAAATGTGTGTACATGAGTAATACCATCTAGTATTGATATTATAAGATTATCTAGTCGCTATGTGGTATGTATTCTCATGAGAAATTCAAATTCAAAATAGTCCATTAATTATCTCTTGTTGGATTCCCTTATTGCCTCTTGTTAAGTTTTTATTGGTACCACATTATGGGGGAGTAATATGCTATGTGCATATTACAAGCCTAGAAAATGTGTTCATTTGAGACATTGTCACCTAGACTTGATATTGTAAATTATCTTGTTCCTAGGTGGCATGTTAGCTCTACAAGTTGCAATTTGCTTGTGTTTGGTGTGAAGATGATGTTGGATATCCTTGCTATCTACCAACGGGAATTATTTCCAAATACTTCTTGTCTTTTGACAATTGGTACTCACTTATGTGTGGTAGAAATTATTGATCATCTTTACATTGTCCTTTGCTTTTTTTGCCTTATCTCTTGCCTAGGATTGTGTCAACTCCCATTGTATTCCATACCACTTGTGGATCTTGTTATTTCCTTGAGCTTGTCTAGTGTGTGTAGATATAGTGAAAGTGGTGATCCCATCTTGTGCTTTTTGTATTTGCAAATTCTCTATAACACAATGCTTGGGGGAGCTATCCTATTTTTCTTAGAACGCTCACCTTGTGATCCTTATCAAGTGTGTGTTGGTGGAATGCAAACCATTTCTTTCTGGTACTTTGTGCCATCATGAAACTTTGTAGAGCACTTGATTTGTTTGGAACCATTCTCTCTTTTGGGAGTTTGACATCTTTCTTTTTGCGTGTATCAATGGATATCTCATTCCTTGATGTATCTTTCAGTTGATATCCTCCAAGTGTTGATTTATTCATTTGGCATCTTTTCTTCACTTGGTATTTCTTTGTCAATTGGTATCGGTTCTTGAAAGTATTGAGCATGCATATTAACTTCATGTAGTATCTTTGGCATGCTTTCTTTCTTTGACCCATTATATAGGGGAAACTCCACCAAGTCTCAAATTGGATGAGATGTGCATGAAATTCATTTTCATATCTATATGCACATATTTATGTGGAGTTTGTCCTATGTATTGTTGGTTCTCTAACTCTTTGGTCCCAATGAGGTTGGGTACCATTTTGTTTGTGTTGTTGTTCTAGGAACAATTGAAGATACATTGGATGCTCGGCTCACTCACAAGGAAGGTGGTGTCACCATGTGCTTATGGGAGTCAAGCTAGGATGTTCAATGAACTACTATCTAATACCTTCAATTGGTATCTTCTGTATCCTTCTAATGCTATCTCGGTAACAATTATCTATTCATGCTTTCCTCTCTTGCATTCAACCTTGTGTAGGTTGCATCTTGGCATTATATCCATTTCATATCTTGTGATACTTTTTCCTTTCTCAAAGCATCCCAACGATGATCTCTTGTTGCTAGTTGTGATGTCTTTGATGGATGTGTGGTTGGACTTCATTTATATACAATAAGACCATATCTAGCCAAGTGCTATGCTTTCAAGCAAATATCTTATTGGTATATTTATGACTTCCTTGTGGATATCTTGTTCTTTCCTTTTTGTAACTATTTAGTGTGTACATCCTTCTTTGTGGATTGATATCATCATAATCGTCATCTACCTAGAATCTTATACACTTGAGAGAAGTTGCATATCTAGTTGATATCCCTTTCTTTCATGTCCACCGTTTCTTTCTCATGTTATTTCTTTGGTGGCTCCGTGAAAGTGTGTGCCATGAGTGTGATGGGTTTCGTAGTAATTTCAAAAAAATTCCTACGCTCACGCAAGATCATGGTGATGCATAGCAACGAGAGGGGAGAGTATGATCTACGTACCTTGTAGATCGACAACGGAAGCGTTTGGTTGATGTAGTCGTATGTCTCCACGGCCCGACCGATCAAGCACCGAAACTACGGCACCTACGAGTTCTAGCACACGTTCAGCTCGATGACGATCCCCGGACTCCGATCCAGCAAAGTGTCGGGGAAGAGTTCCGTCAGCACGACGGCGTGGTGACGATCTTGATGTACTACCGTCGCAGGGCTTCGCCTAAGCACCGCTACAATATTATCGAGGACTATGGTGGAAGGGGGCACCGCACACAGCTAAGAGTAAGATCACGTGGATCAACTTGTGTCTCTCTGGGGTGCCCCTGCCTCCATATATATATGTTCAAGAGGGGGAGGCCGGCCGGCCATCATAGGGCGCGCCAGGAGGAGTCCTACTCCCTCCGGGAGTAGGACTTCTCCCCCAATCCTAGTTGGAATAGGATTCGCGAGGTGGGAAAAGAGAGAGAGAGAAGGAGGGGGCGCCGGCCCCCTCTCTCCTTGTCCTATTCGGACTAGGGGGGAGGGGCGCGCGGCCCAGCCCTGGCTGCCTCTCCTCTTCTTCCACTAAGGCCCATTAAGGCCCATATAGCTCCCGGGGGGTTCCGGTAACCTCCCGGTACTCCGGTAAAATCCCGATTTCACCCGGAACACTTTCGATATCCAAACATAGGCTTCCAATATATCAATCTTTATGTCTCGACCATTTCGAGACTCCTTGTCATGTTCGTGATCACATCCAGGACTCCGAACAACCTTCGGTACATCAAAATGCATAAACTCATAATATAACTGTCATCGTAACCTTAAGCGTGCGGACCCTACGGGTTCGAGAACAATGTATACATGATCGAGACACGTCTCCGGTCAATAACCAATAGCGGGACCTGGATGCCCATATTTGCTCCTACATATTCTACGAAGATCTTTATCGGTCAGACCGCATAACAACATACGTTGTTCCCTTTGTCATCGGTATGTTACTTGCCCGAGATTCGATCGTCGGTATCCAATACCTAGTTCAATCTCGTTACCGGCAAGTCTCTTTACTCGTTCTGTAATACATCATCCTGCAACTAACTTATTAGTTGCAATGCTTGCAAGGCTTAAGTGATGTGCATTACCGAGAGGGCCCAAAGATACCTCTCCGACAATCGGAGTGACAAATCCTAATCTCGAAATACGCCAACCCAACATGTACCTTTGGAGACACCTGTAGAGCTCCTTTATAATCACCCAGTTACGTTGTGATGTTTGGTAGCACACAAAGTGTTCCTCTGGCAGACGGGAGTTGCATAATCTCATAGTCATAGGAACATGTATAAGTCATGAAAAAAGCAATAGCAACATACTAAACGATCGGGTGCTAAGCTAATGGAATGGGTCATGTCAATCAGATCATTCAACTAATGATGTGATCCCGTTAATCAAATAACAACTCTTTGTCCATGGTTAGGAAACATAACCATCTTTGATTAACGAGCTAGTCAAGTAGAGGCATACTAGTGACACTCTGTTTGTCTATGTATTCACACATGTATTATGTTTCCGGATAATACAATTCTAGCATGAATAATAAACTTTTATCATGATATAAGGAAATAAATAATAACTTCATTATTGCCTCTAGGGCATATTTCCTTCAGTCTCCCACTTGCACTAGAGTCAATAATCTAGATTACACAGTAATGATTCTAACACCCATGGAGCCTTGGTGCTGATCATGTTTTGCTCGTGGAAGAGGCTTAGTCAACGGGTCTGCAACATTCAGATCCGTATGTATCTTGCAAATCTCTATGTCTCCCACCTGGACTAGATCCCGGATGGAATTGAAGCATCTCTTGATGTGCTTGGTTCTCTTGTGAAATCTGGATTCCTTCGCCAAGGCAATTGCACCAGTATTGTCACAAAAGATTTTCGTTGGACCCGATGCACTAGGTATGACACCTAGATCGGATATGAACTCCTTCATCCAGACTCCTTCATTTGCTGCTTCCGAAGCAACTATGTATTCCGCCTCACACGTAGATCCCGCCACGACGCTTTGTTTAGAACTGCACCAACTGACAGCTCCACCTTTTAATGTAAACACGTATCCGGTTTGCGATTTAGAATCGTCCGGATCAGTATCAAAGCTTGCATCAACGTAACCGTTTACGATGAGCTCTTTGTCACCTCCATATACGAGAAACATATCCTTAGTCCTTTTCAGGTATTTCAGGATGTTCTTGACCGATGTCCAGTGATCCACTCCTGGATTACTTTGGTACCTCCCTGCTAGACTTATAGCAAGGCACACATCAGGTCTGGTACACAGCATTGCATACATGATAGAGCCTATGGTTGAAGCATAGGGAACATCTTTCATCTTCTCTCTATCTTCTGCAGTGGTCGGGTATTGAGTCCGACTCAACTTCACACCTTGTAACACAGGCAAGAACCCTTTCTTTGCTTGATCCATTTTGAACTTCTTCAAAATCTTGTCAAGGTATGTGCTTTGTGAAAGTCCAATTAAACGTCTCGATCTATCTCTATAGATCTTTATGCCTAATATGTAAGCAGCTTCACCGAGGTCTTTCATTGAAAAACTCTTATTCAAGTATCCCTTTATGCTATCCAGAAATTCTATATCATTTCCAATCAGTAATATGTCATCCACATATAATATCAGAAATGCTACAGAGCTCCCACTCACTTTCTTGTAAATACAGGCTTCTCCAAAAGTCTGTATAAAACCAAATGCTTTGATCACACTATCAAAGCATTTATTCCAACTCCGAGAGGCTTGCACCAGTCCATAAATGGATCGCTGGAGCTTGCACACTTTGTTAGTTCCCTTTGGATCGACAAAACCTTCCGGTTGCATCATATACAACTCTTCTTCCAGAAATCCATTCAGGAATGCAGTTTTGACATCCATCTGCCAAATTTCATAATCATAAAATGCGGCAATTGCTAACATGATTCGGACAGACTTAAGCATCGCTACAGGTGAGAAGGTCTCATCGTAGTCAATCCCTTGAACTTGCCGAAACCCTTTTGCGACAAGTCGAGCTTTGTAGACAGTAATATTACCGTCGGCGTCAGTCTTCTTCTTGAAGATCCATTTATTCTCAATTGCTTGCCGATCATTGGGCAAGTCAACCAAAGTCCACACTTTGTTCTCATACATGGATCCCATCTCAGATTTCATGGCTTCAAGCCATTTTGCGGAATCTGGGCTCACCATCACTTCTTCATAGTTCGTAGGTTCATCATGATCTAGTAGCATGACTTCCAGAACAGGATTACCGTACCACTCTGGTGCGGATCTTACTCTGGTTGATCTACGAGGTTCAGTAGTATCTCGCTCTGAAGTTTCACGATCATTATCATTAACTTCCTCACTAATTGGTGTAGGTGTCACAGAAACAGTTTTCTGTGATTCACTACTTTCCAACAAGGGAGCAGGTACAGTTACCTCGTCAAGTTCTACTTTCCTCCCACTCACTTCTTTTGAGAGAAACTCCTTCTCTAGAAAGTTTCCGAACTTAGCAACAAAAGTCTTGCCTTCGGATCTGTGATAGAAGGTGTATCCAATAGTCTCCTTTGGATATCCTATGAAGACATATTTCTCCGACTTGGGTTCGAGCTTATCAGGTTGAAGCTTTTCACATAAGCATCGCAGCCCCAAACTTTCGGAAACGACAACTTTGGTTTCTTGCCAAACCATAGTTCATAAGACGTCGTCTCAACGGATTTTGATGGTGCCCTATTTAACGTGAATGCGGCCGTCTCCAAAGCATAACCCCAAAACGATAGCGGTAAATCAGTAAGAGACATCATAGATCGCACCATATCTAGTAAAGTACGATTACGACGTTCGGACACACCATTACGCTGTGGTGTTCCGGGTGGCGTGAGTTGTGAAACTATTCGGCATTGTTTCAAATGTACACCAAACTCGTAACTCAAATATTCTCCTCCATGATCAGATCGTAGAAACTTTATTTTCTTGTTACGATGATTTTCAACTTCACTCTGAAATTCTTTGAACTTTTCAAATGTCTCAGACTTATGTTTCATTAAGTAGATATACCCATATCTGCTTAAATCATCTGTGAAGGTGAGAAAATAACGATATCTGCCACGAGCCTCAATATTCATCGGACCACATACATCTATATGTACGATTTCCAACAAATCTGTTGCTCTCTCCATAGTACCGAAGAATGGCGTTTTAGTCATCTTGCCCATAAGGCACGGTTCGCAAGTACCAAGTGATTCACAATCAAGTGGTTCCAAAAGTCCATCGGTATGGAGTTTCTTCATGCGCTTTACACCGATATGACCTAAACGGCAGTGCCACAAATAAGTTGCACTATCATTATCAACTCTGCATCTTTTGGCTTCAACATTATGAATATGTGTGTTACTACTATCGAGATTCAATAAGAATAGACCACTCTTCAAAGGTGCATGACCATAAAAGATATTACTCATATAAATAGAACAACCATTATTCTCTGATTTAAATGAATAACCGTCTCGCATCAAACAAGATCCAGAAATAATGTTCATGCTTAACGCTGGCACCAAATAACAATTATTTAGGTCTAATATTAATCCCGAAGGTAGATGTAGAGGTAGCGTGCCGACTGCGATCACATCGACTTTGGAACCGTTTCCCATGCGCATCGTCACCTCGTCCTTAACCAATCTTCGCTTAATCTGTAGTCCCTGTTTCGAGTTGCAAATATTAGCAACAGAACCAGTATCAAATACCCAGGTGCTACTACGAGCATTAGTAAGGTACACATCAATAACATGTATATCACATATACCTTTGTTCACCTTGCCATCCTTCTTATCCGCCAAATACTTGGGGCAGTTCCGCTTCCAGTGACCAGTCTGCTTGCAGTAGAAGCACTCAGTTTCAGGCTTAGGTCCAGACTTGGGTTTCTTCTCTTGAGCAGCAACTTGCTTGCTGTTCTTCTTGAAGTTCCCTTTCTTCTTCCCTTTGCCCTTTTTCTTGAAACTAGTGGTCTTGTTGACCATCAACACTTGATGCTCCTTTTTGATTTCTACCTCCGCAACTTTCAGCATTGCGAAGAGCTCGGGAATAGTCTTATTCATCCCTTGCATATTATAGTTCATCACGAAGCTCTTGTAGCTTGGTGGCAGTGATTGGAGAATTCTGTCAATGACGCAATCATCTGGAAGATTAACTCCCATTTGAATCAAGTGATTATTATACCCAGACATTTTGAGTATATGCTCACTGACAGAACTGTTCTCCTCCATCTTGCAGCTATAGAACTTATTGGAGACTTCATATCTCTCAATCCGGGCATTTTCTTGAAATATTAACTTCAACTCCTGGAACATCTCATATGCTCCATGACGTTCAAAACGTCGTTGAAGTCCCGGTTCTAAGCCGTAAAGCATGGCACACTGAACTATCGAGTAGTCATCAGCTTTGCTCTGCCAGACGTTCACAACATCTGGTGTTGCTCCAGCAGCAGGCCTGGCACCCAGCGGTGCTTCCAGGACGTAATTCTTCTGTGCAGCAATGAGGATAATCCTCAAGTTACGGACCCAGTCCGTGTAATTGCTACCATCATCTTTCAACTTTGCTTTCTCAAGGAACGCATTAAAATTCAACGGAACAACAGCACGGGCCATTTATCTACAATCATACATAAACAAGCAAGATACTATCAGGTACTAAGTTCATGATAAATTTAGGTTCAGTTAATCATATTACTTAAAGAACTCCCACTTAGATAGACATCCCTCTAATCCTCTAAGTGATTACGTGATCCAAATCAACTAAACCATGTCCGATCATCATGTGAGATGGAGTAGTTTCATTGGTGAACATCACTATGTTGATCATATCTACTATATGATTCACGCTCGACCTTTCGGTCTCCGTGTTCTGAGGCCATATCTGTATATGCTTGGCTCGTCAAGTATAACCTGAGTATTCCGCGTGTGCAACTGTTTTGCACCCGTTGTATTTGAACGTAGAGCCTATCACACCCGATCATCACGTGGTGTCTCAGCACGAAGAACTTTCGCAACGGTGCATACTCAGGGAGAACACTTCTTGATAATTTAGTGAGAGATCACCTTATAATGCTACTGTCAATCAAAGCAAGATAAGATGCATAAAAGATAAACATCACATGCAATCAATATAAGTGATATGATACGGCCATCATCTTGTGCTTGTGATCTCCATCTCCGAAGCACCGTCGTGATCACCATCGTCACCGGCGCGACACCTTGATCTCCATCGTAGCATCATTGTCGTCTCACCAATCTTATGCTTCCACGACTATCGCTACCGCTTAGTGATAAAGTAAAGCATTACAGCGCGATTGCATTGCATACAATAAAGCGACAACCATATGGCTCCTGCCAGTTGCCGATAACTCGGTTACAAAACATGATCATCTCATACAATAAAATTTAGCATCATGTCTTGACCATATCACATCACAACATGCCCTGCAAAAACAAGTTAGACGTCCTCTACTTTGTTGTTGCATGTTTTACGTGGCTGCTACGGGCTTAAGCAAGAACCAATCTTACCTACGCATCAAAACCACAACGATAGTTTGTCAAGTTGGTGATGTTTTAACCTTCGCAAGGACCAGGCGTAGCCACACTCGGTTCAACTAAAGTTGGGGAAACTGTCACCCGCAAGCCACCTATGTGCAAAGCACGTCGGAAGAACCGGTCTCGCGTAAGCGTACGCATAATGTCGGTCTGGGACGCTTCGTCCAACAATACCGCCGAACCAAAGTATGACATGCTGGTAAGCAGTATGACTTATATCGCCCACAACTCACTTGTGTTCTACTCGTGCATATAACATCAACATATAAGACCTAGGCTGGGATGCCACTGATGGGTTTCGTAGTAATTTCAAAAAAATTCAAACACGCAAGATCATGGTGATGCATAGCAACGAGAGGGGAGAGTATGATCTACGTACCTTGTAGATCGACAACGGAAGCGTTTGGTTGATGTAGTCGTACGTATCCACGGCCCGACCGATCAAGCACCGAAACTACAGCACCTCCGAGTTCTAGCACACGTTCAGCTCGATGACGATCCCCGGACTCCGATCCAGCAAAGTGTCGGGGAAGAGTTCCGTTAGCACGACGGCGTGGTGACGATCTTGATGTACTACCGTCGCAGGGCTTCGCCTAAGCACCGCTACAATATTATCGAGGACTATGGTGGAAGGGGGCACCGCACACGGCTAAGAGTAAGATCACGTGGACCAACTTGTGTCTCTCTGGGGTGCCCCTGCCTCCATATATATATCTTCAAGAGGGGGAGGCCGGCCGGCCATCATAGGGCGCGCCAGGAGGAGTCCTACTCCCTCCGGGAGTAGGACTTCTCCCCCAATCCTAGTTGGAATAGGATTCGCGAGGTGGGAAAAGAGAGAGAAAGAGAAGGAGGGGGGCGCCGGCCCCCTCTCTCCTTGTCCTATTCGGACTAGGGGGGAGGGGCGCGCGGCCCAGCCCTGGATGCCTCTCCTCTTCTTCCACTAAGGCCCATTAAGGCCCATATAGCTCCCGGGGGGTTCCGGTAACCTCCCGGTACTCCGGTAAAATCCCGATTTCACCCGGAACACTTCTGATATCCAAACATAGGCTTCCAATATTTCAATCTTTATGTCTCGACCATTTCGAGACTCCTCGTCATGTCCGTGATCACATCCGGGACTCCGAACAACCTTCGGTACATCAAAATGCATAAACTCATAATATAACTGTCATCATAACCTTAAGCGTGCGGACCCTACGGGTTCGAGAACAATGTAGACATGACCGAGACATGTCTCCGGTCAATAACCAATAGCGGGACCTGGATGCCCATATTGGCTCCTACATATTCTATGAAGATCTTTATCGGTCAGACCGCATAACAACATACGTTGTTCCCTTTGTCATCGGTATGTTACTTGCCCGAGATTCGATCGTCGGTATCCAATACCTAGTTCAATCTCATTACCGGCAAGTCTCTTTACTCGTTCTGTAATACATCATCCCGCAACTAACTTATTAGTTGCAATGCTTGCAAGGCTTTAGTGATGTGCATTACCGAGAGGGCCCAGAGATACCTCTCCGACAATCGGAGTGACAAATCCTAATCTCGAAATACGCCAACCCAACATGTACCTTTGGAGACACCTGTAGAGCTCCTTTATAATCACCCAGTTACGTTGTGACGTTTGGTAGCACACAAAGTGTTCCTCTGGCAAACGGGAGTTGCATAATCTCATAGTCATAGGAACATGTATAAGTCATGAAAAAAGCAATAGCAACATACTAAACGATCGGGTGCTAAGCTAATGGAATGGGTCATGTCAATCAGATCATTCAACTAATGATGTGATCTCGTTAATCAAATAACAACTCTTTGTCCATGGTTAGGAAACATAACCATCTTTGATTAACGAGCTAGTCAAGTAGAGGCATACTAGTGACACTCTGTTTGTCTATGTATTCACACATGTATTATGTTTCCGGATAATACAATTCTAGCATGAATAATAAACTTTTATCATGATATAAGGAAATAAATAATAACTTTATTATTGCCTCTAGGGCATATTTCCTTCAGAGTGCGGGTCATATCTCGTTGCATCTTGATGCACTCTTGTGTGGTGAAGATCTTTTTGCTCATGCTTGTCTTGACGAGGCTTTTTGCCATCTTAATTGGTATCCCTCGTCTTGATGAGGCTTTCACTTTCTATCTTCACCATTGGTTGTCACAAGCTTGGTTGTTATTTCGCTTTTTTGTAAGCTTGTGTATCCATTTGCTTGTTGTGTGTGTGTGGGAAGGTCATGTCTTGCACCTTGTATCTCATTTATCCAAGACTATGTTGATGCTTAATGCTCATCCATATATGAGTCTTATCAAGTGCTTTGCCATGTCTCACACACATCTTTTTGGTTTAGCCCACTCGTAAGTTGCCTCTTTTATATGTTGCTCAACCATGTGCTTGTTGCAAGAGCTATGCCTTGTCTCTTTTTTAGCCCACTTGCACTTGTTGTGAGTTTCTACTGATTTTGGGGGAGTGATGGTCCTGTTTTGTGCACTTGGTATCCTAACGCAAATATTCTAAGGAGTGCACAAATCATGGGGAGCTTCTCTAGTTTCCCTAGAACACTCCTTTGCTCTATCATAATATCTTTTATTCATGTGGCACGTAGGATCATTGGTCTAGTTGGTTCAATTGGTATCTATTGATATCTTGCTTCAATTGGTATCTTTCCATTGCTTGATTGCTTGTTTCTCTCTTTGTTATGTCTTTGTGGCATATCATTCTTTTGTAATCTTTGGGCCTCAATATAGTTTGTCTTCCTCCAAGTATTTACCTTTGGTTTTGTGTATTGCTTTCCACTCTCTTGTTGAGAAATACACAATTTATGGAGGACCACAATTTGTATTGGCCTTCTAAGCTATTGGCCCATTTTGGCAATCGATGCCAATGGGGGAGAAGTTTTTAGAGAGTTTTGTGGAGAAGTTTTCAGAGTTTCTCCTTGCTTTGATTTTGTTCCTAAGCATTTGCATCTCATTCTCACGCATCATTGGTTGTTGCATTGCATGGTGATGCATAATTCCTTATATAAACTCTCTTGAAAGTGATTGTCATCAATTACCAAAATGGGGGAGATTGAAAGGACATGCGGTGCCCCCATGTGTGGTTTTGGTAATTGATGACATTCTCTATGGACTAATGGTTGTATTGAGTTATATTTGAAGGATTTGTCCGTAGGCTTTTCTTGAAGTCCATGTGTTGGTTTCAAGGAGTTTATGTGTTGACCAAGGTGCTATTAAGGAATTATCCAAAGATTGGTCATGTGAGAGTTGAACTTATTGCAAGCATGTCTTGAAGAAGAAGAAGAGTGTGTGATGATTCATGTCTACCTTCAAGACATCATCCAAATGAAGAGAGTTGGAAAGATTCAAGGTTGATCAAGACTAAGTCAAGAGTGAATCAAGTTGATCAACACACAAAGCATACAAGATGTATCGAGGGATCAAGTGATCCCATGGTATGGTAAGCATTGTCCATTATGCTTTGTGTACTAACCCATGGTATGTGAGAGTTCTTTGTGGGGTTAGGTTGCAGTGTGCAAGTTCAAGTGGAGCATCACGAAGAGATCATCCTTGAAGCTTGCCGTCCATTGTGGTGTCAATGGACTTGAGAAGATGTGCCAAAGAGCGGCTCACCCATAGTAGAGTATGGGGGAGAAAACAACTAGTCTTCATCGAGCCAACGCAATCAAGAAAGGTGGTCCAACTTGCGGGAGTCAAGATCGTCATCATCTAGCTCAAGTGGACTATGTGCAAGGCAAAGGTTTGGCCTTGATAGGTTCTCTATTTTACCGGTCTCATGGTGTTAGTTTGGAGACCAGGTTATAGGATCGATTGCCGTACTATCAAGGAGGGCTCTCAAGTGAGTAGCTTGATCGTATCATTCGTAGAGAGCTCAAACCATTGCATGCTTGCATCATCTTTCTTGGTTCTTGTTTGGTTTTCTCCTAGTGAGATTTGGAGCTTATGGTCATCTTCTTGACAAGCTCGAGTTCATCAAAAACGGAGTTCACATGCTTCTTCTATTGCGTTTTCAATGTTGGAGGTTTTACCGGTCTTATTCGAGGAAGGGTTCTCACCATTTTCTTATGGGCCTTTTCTAATTTGCTTCTTATTGTTATTTATATCAAGATTGTGTTAGCCCTTGTCGCTAGCTTTCCAACTAACTTGGTTTCGTTGAATTCGGAGTCCGTTTGCAGAAGTTGTGTCAGTTTTGGTGTCCTTATAAAAGCTGCAGCGGTACTACCGCTTGGAGGGGATGTAATCTTTTACTACCGCTCTTGGGAGCGGTACTACCGCGGCTACTTCCGTGGCTACTTCCGCTCCAGACCAAAAACTCGTCACAAGTCCAGCGGTGGTAGGCACGGATGTATTTTTTTAGTACCGCTCGCAAGCAGTAGTACCGCTACCCTTTGAGGTAGTACCGCTACCCCTAGCGGTAGTACCGTGAGGACGAGCGGTAGTACCACTCTGTGCGGGTTGTGAGCATAACGGTTGGATTTTTTCCCACCTATAAATGGGGGTCTTCTTCCCTGATGAACCTTATCCTTTAAGCCCGTGTTCTTCCCCCATTGTTGACCTCCTTCGAGCTTGCTATCTCTCAATCCCTCCATGGATTCTTGCTAGTTTTGGGGGGAAAAGAGAGAGGAGATCTAGATTCACATTTCCACCAATCACTTTCTCCTCTATGTGAGGGGAACCCCTTGGATCTAGATCTTGGAGTTCTTGGTGTTCTCCTTCTTGTTCTTCCTCTCATTTCCCTCCCTAGAATTAGTTGTTTTGGTGGGATTTGAGAGAGAAGGACTTGGGCACTCCGTGTGCCCTTACCATTGCATTTGGTGCATAGGTTTGAGTTCTCCACGGTGATACTTGGAAGTTACAAGTTGAGAAGCTTATTACTCTTGGGTGCTTGGTACCCTTGAGCTTGTTCCTCTTGGGTGCTTGGGCGCCCTAGGCGGTTGATGGTGTTCGGAGCTCAATCATTATGGTGTAAAGCTCCGGGCAAGCGTCGGGGTCTCCAATTAGGTTGTGGAGATCGCCCCGAGCAATTTGACGGGTTCCGGTGACCTCCCCCAAGGGTTGCCAAAGTGTACGGGTTCGGTGACCACCCCCAAGGGTTGCCATTTGTACGGATTCGGTGACCGCCCTCAAGGGTCCCTTAGTGGAATCACGGCATCTTGCATTGTGCGAGGGTGTGAGGAGATTACGGTGGCCCTAGTGGCTTCTTGGGGAGCATTGTGCCTCCACACCGCTCCAAACAGATATTAGCATCCTCAAGGGTGTGAACTTTGGGATACATCGTCGTCTTCGCGTGCCTCGGTTATCTCTTACCCGAGCCCTTTACTTATGCACTTTACTTTGTGATAGCCATATTGTTTCTTGTCATATATCTTGCTATTACTTAGTTGTTTATCTTGCTTAGCATAAGTTGTTGGTGCACATAGGTGAGCCTAGTTGTTGTAGGTTTTGTGCTTGACAAATTAACCGCTAGGTTTATTCCGCATTTATTCAAGCCTAAACTGTAATTATTTTAAAGC
>NC_041380.1:591429890-591501706 GCF_002162155.2 Triticum dicoccoides
CTCGATCTTTCATATGTGCTCTCTTCAATAAGTGTGGTTCATTTGGCAAGAGATTTTTTTTTTTGAAACTAGGAGGGATTTCTCTCGACTGTATTTTTATATTATTTTTCTAGTTTATGCAAATTCAAATACAACAAAAATCAGCTCCGATGGCTGATGTTAAAGCAACAAAGAAAAAAGCTAACCAAGGCCTAATTGTAATGAAATAAATAAGAGCTCAAAAGGAAAACTCAGCGGAATGTCCTTGCCGATGTCTCAAAGGATGAGTACTCTTTAAAAAAAATATGGCGTCCAGCTTGATGAGATTAGTTCTAGGAGTTTTAAGCATTCCCTTGCACTCGCGTGGTTTAGTGACAGCTGTGTCGTGCAGTGTCCTGGATCATCGCCTTCGGATTGACCACATTCGGATGTATTGTGATTAGCTGGACACCGTGGCCACTATCAGCGAGGGCAGGAAGGAGGATAAACGGACGGGTGGAGCACCATGTTGAAATAGAGGGTGTAGACCTATTCGAGATCTTAAACAATGATTATTGGTGCTATAGGCATGTGATCTTTTTTTTTAAACGTTGCAACGCACAGGCATGTTTGCTAGTAAAATACATAATTATCGAGTCAATTGGTTAATGCATATACTTGATGAGTTGGGTTGTTTTTGTGCGAGCTAAGGTGATGAGTGCAAGGTGTTGTTACTTTTGGGACTTAATTGCATGTTTTAATGCACATAGCAGCCGAACCAAGAAAAAACACAATCATTTACAAATATCTATCCATAAATATTGCAAATGATACAATTCTACTAAGTGCTCCCTCTGTTCCATAATTCATGTTGTGGTTTAGTTCAAATCTGAATTAAGACCATGATAAGAATTATGAAACATAGGGAGTACAAAGCAAGCATTTTATGCAGATTGCATAACAAACTTAGCAAAAGACCATGCATTTGATGCAAATGAATGATGCTATTTCCAGAACAAATGCATGCAATGTCATTGATTTTTGAAACCACAAAGTATGGAAAACATATCTAGCTAGAAAAAACCATGAAACATGCAATGTCAAAAATTCGAGAACATATTGCTTACAGATATTTTATTTACTCCAGCGTTATCCCTTCTACTTACTTACACCTGAAGTCATGCAAGCTAGAAATCTTTATCAACTTTAGCGATGGCTGCATGATATTTAACGATACTAAAATAGATTGCAAAGACACGCGGTTTTGTTTTCTTCTACCTTTGCCTAACCTAGATGGTTTCGATTTGACTAAAACAATTAAGAGCCAATGTCTCTTAATAAATCGACCAACACCACTTTCTTTGTAATATATGTTTTAAAATTGATGTAACTGCATATTTGGCAAATAACCTTAAAATTGCATAATTTAAAAATATATCTAAAGTTATACAAAGTTGACACTTATTTTGGGACGGAGGGAGTATGTTGTAATAATATATGCTCAAATAAAGTTTGTATGCAAATGTTTGGATGAACTAACAAAAGAAATCTTTCGAAATATTAGGTTTTGGGGATTGATTACATAAAAATATTTACTTGTATACTCTCTAAATAATAAGGGATTAAAGAATGGATAATAGGATGAGGACCTAAAAATTATATGGGGTCGACTAGAGATACTCTTATTCTTTGTATTCTTCGGTCACTTATGTTCCGGACGCTCGTATAGATCAGCTGGAGACGACGAATAGAGGAGAACGGCGTGCGAGCGTAAACCTTTGTGCGGCACATTCTTTCCTTTCTCCACTTTTCCGATCTTATCTATACTTGAGAGGGAAATATCTTTTGGCTCTCAGGTGTATATACATCTGATATAGATTTTTTTTAGTAATTACAAAATGTCAAAAATGTCAGAAGCTTTTCTTATAATAAACTTGGCCTTCTTTTGTACCCTTATAAAAAGTTTCATGAAGAAAAAACTAGTGTTGATTTTTTTCACCAACAATACCATGAAAGTTATTCCTTGTCCAAACTTTTTATACGAGTACAACAGAAGGTCAAGTTTATTTAATTTTTCTGTAATTACTACTCCATCCGTTCCTAAATATAAGACCTTTTAGAGATTTCAATATGACCTACATACGGAGCAAAATGAGTGAATCAATACTCTAAAATATGTCTATATATATCCGTATGTAGTTCGTATTGAAATCTCTAGAAGGTCTTATATTTAGAAACAGAGGGAATACTTTTTTCATATAGGGTATATATATCACCAAGAGCCAGACATGCTTATGGAGTTTCTGCACTCAGGTGCATATGCACCCGGGTGAACAGTAAAATTTGGAGAGAAAAAAGGAAATAAATAAAGAAAACTGATTTATTTATTTTTGTAAACGTTGTTGAATGTTTTACCAACTTGCAACATTTGTGGTGAGAAAAAATCTCATGAAGTCCGGGCAAAAAATATATTAAAAGAATGTTCCAAAAAGGGCAATTTTTCTAAAGCATTTTGGAACATCGATTTTGTTTTTTTGCTCATATCTCCACGAATATTTTTTCAACATAAACTTTGCATGGTTGTAAAACATTCAATAATGTTTGTCACAAGAAAATCAGATTTTATTTATTTTCCCTATTTAAAAAAATTATTGTACATCTTGGAGCAGAACAACACTTCCAGCTTTTCAGCCCCTATTGTACTCACTAGAGTACAGCACAGTGTAAACTGATGTGCTCTCAAAGTGCAATTTCTCACAAGCTATATCTTACTGTTTTTCTCCTTGAAAACTATCTTATTGTTTTAGTTGACTTGCAAATTCTTATCAAATGTGGCAAAGAAATGACAACTAAGGTGTTTTGTCATAGAACACTGAACACATCAGCCACTCCCACTATCTCAACAACAAAAGGATTCAATCATATGGGATACATGGTAAGCTATACTGCAAAAAATACGAATAACTTATTTTTTGAATGATTTGAAGATTGCTCAGCACACCTGCCATACACATAACTTACTAAGAAAAGGTTACAAAGCACCTCCAGAAAAATACCAACAAATCTGAGTATTTCAACAACTCACTGCAACAAGAAAATCTGGGGAAAATGAAGGCCATGTAGCCTTGGAAAAAAAAACATGGCCCAAGTGACGCAGCAAAGCGCGCCAAACGCTTAGTATATGATTAAATGAGATCGATGACGGTGCTAGGCCAGCACCTTATCATGTTTTCCTTTTGTTGAATAAGAACTGGGGTGTGGTGCTCCTCGGAACTGGGTGTGGGAAAATAACAGGGGTGCACATACCTTCGGTAACTGATATCAGCCACCGATAACATGGGATTTCAAGTGCTAATTCAACCTTTGAACGGTTGGTCATCACATTGCACTGATATCAGCCAAACAAAAATGCATCACATATACGCAAACCTACGTGTAAAACGTACATGCTTGGCTTCATTAAATGTAGCAACAACATCTAACATTTCAATGAATTTGTTTATTGGTTCTGAAAAACTGAAGCAACAACCTATGAACTTCCCCATAGTTTTGACCGCAAGTCAGTCGTGTCTTGATCCACTGGGGGAGCTTTTCAACGGGGCAAGAGAAACCCCTGCCTGATGACGTGTGCAAGTAACGCGAGTCAACCAACAGCATTGCAGCATAGTCATTTACATGCCTGATTGCTCTGCCTGCAAGCAAATTTGTTCATCATTTAACAACTAGAGCCAAAAAAATCATAAATGTTAAGATTACACAGCAGCTTACCGATACATTGATTCACGGCTTTCATGCATAAGTTTTCATAGTACTCTTGACCACTTTTACCACTCTTCCTTAGTATACCAAAACCAGGCTCAACCTTGCATTCATCGTCTCTGCTCAAGGACTCATCATCTCCAGCCACAGAGGAGGTGGAATGGTTTCCAATGTGTTTTATTGTCTCCATCAGTTCCACATCATCTGGGCTTGGATAAGGCAATCCAACCATCACAACACAACGACCCATACCATCACTGAAGTTTATGCCTTCAGAGATCTTCCCACCAACAACAGCCATTAAAAGTGCCCCGTTGACACTTGTGTCTCCTGAACCATTGCTGCAGCAGGATTGAATTGCCTCCTTGTATTTGTTGAGTATCATCTCGACATCCACACTGCTTCTTGGCTCTCTGAACACGTGCTTCTTCTTAGAAATCTTAGAAATTGTGCCTGAAGCCATCCATGCATCATAAACTTGTTTTTCATAATCATAGGAAGAGAAAAACACTACTATTCCCTCTGGTACTATTGTCACTATATTGCAAAGAAAACGTCCAAGCTCTTCGATCTGCAAAGATAGGCAGATAAGAATAGGCACAAAAATAACGTGCAAACATTAGAGAGTAAAGGAGAAATGACTCGAGGTATACATACCATGGTAGGAGAGCTCCTTGAGCTGTGGCTGAAATCAAATTTCTTGCCTGAGGGCCCACATGTAACAGCTATAGGAAGAATACTCTCAGGGGGGACAATGTGGTTGCACGAGAAGAATTTTATATCACTAGGCAATAAGCCTGGAAACAAGCGCAGCCTTGTTTCTTCAATAGGCTGGAGGGTTCCACCGGCCATAATAACAGCATGTGCGTCATCTGTAACCTGCAAGAGGAAAGATTTATAAATACGCATGTGAAATAGGACAACTCTTGTCTCCAAGCAACATATGGAGCAAGGTACATCACCTCAGAAAATGTTTTCTCTGCACAAAGCATCACAAATTTGATATATGCATCTTCAGAGTGTCCACCAGGCTTGTGCCGTGCAACTATGATTCTTCCATCATCATTGCAGTACAGTAGAGAGCGTAAAAAGTCAGCCAAACCCTGAAAGCTTGTTATACTGCTTCCTTCACCATGTTGCTGCCCATGATTCAAATCACCCACACCAGTTTCGGTGAAAAATAATTTGTTGGCATATCCACTAACCTGCATATCAGCAGTCAATTCTTATAGGTTCTAGACACAACAAGACTGAATGGAAACGTAGTGGAAGAAATATTTCACCTTGTGGATTATATTGCTTTCCTTCAGATACTGACAAAGTTTTACTATGTTTATGTTATCGATATCAAGGGAGAATAAGAACTTATTTATAGTCAAAGAGGTCACAGCGGAGGAACAATCTTCATTACTTATCAAACATCGTAGGAATGACCGTGTTAGAACTGTCAAGGTCTGGATGTAACGTCGATTTCCAGCTCCCAGAACATTCTGAAATCTATTGAGATATGCCTCCAGGTGGGAAAGAACTGCCCTCAACTAACAAAAATGAGAATCATAAAATTAAGTTAGTTTCCACAACTGGAAGCAAACAGTCTCAATTCATTTGCTAATTATATTTTGCTTAGTAAAGGGAAATTTTAAAAGTGGACCGATAAATATCAATTTTATTATCCTGTTGTCTGCTACAACAACACAACTGAGCAAAGTCAAGCTCTCTACCAGAAAACTCTCTTTGGTTAGATCTCCTTATATGGTAAACCTACTTACAACACCTCTATGTTCAGATCTTGGAAAACATTATCGAATGTGCAAAGCGAATGAAATTATGAAGATAGAGTACAACTGTACAGTCAGACTAATTCTGCATAGTGTGTGGAATTAGATGCGTCACAGTGAAGTTTCCAACAGATGTTAGGGATCTAGAACTCAGAACAAAAACATCGTCACCATACCGTGAGGGGCAGGTCAATTATGAGGAAGACTAACCTGAGAAGATGTGACCTTTGAGTTGTACATGCTAGTAAGGGAGTCTGCTAAGTTGTGAGCCTCATCTATGATGACAACACTGTTCTTCAGATTAAGGCCAAGTGATTCTCTAGCAGACTTCAGCAACAAAGACTGGTAAGGAAGTACTACGAGGTCAGCTGAGCGGACCATGTCACGTGCACTGTAGTATGGACATGTTCCAATCCTCCTTCCAATTTGTGCCAAATCCTCAATATCCAATGCACCATGGTCAGACACTTCACTCTTGAACTGTTTCTGCAGACTTCTGTTTCTTAACATTGGGCACCCACAGGAGGTCTTTGTTCGGTGCCCCTTTTTGTTATCACCCTCGACCTGAACATTTACAGCCGCAAAAATTACCAGTTGTTAACAACAAAAGTTAAAAATTGACAGCACACTAATGGTATTTACTACTCCGTAGTGTCAAAAAACATTACTGAAGTGTAGTATTTAACAACCTATCATAGTGTCAAAAAAACGTCTTATATTATGAGACAGAGGTAGTATTTAACAACCCAGCACATACAAGTATGATAAGTGATAACCATACGCTTTCCTGTGCAATCAGCCTGTGTGGGAAATAAAAGACAAAAGATGGTCACTGGCACACTGAATGCAGGTATGTGAAAAACAACTCAGTGCATGTCTAGTTATATTTCCACCGAGAAACAAAACCAAAGTTCAGCTCGAAATATTGGAAGAAATTACGGCCGGGAAACAATATTAATCGCACCTCATGAGCATGCCAGGCCCTAAACGTGCAAGAAAGAGCCAAATTTGGGTGCAGAAGTCCAAGACAATACTATCTAACAAAGAGAAGTGTCTAACAAAACAGCTGAGCATTGTAAATCAAATTGATGTAATTGAAACATGCCTTAATTTTGCTGCTCTTCTTGTTCTTTTGCAGTTCCAAGCACCTCTCGTTGATCCGGTTTGCGCTCCCCAGCTTCTGAACATCTGCAAGCAAACGCACCACAGATCAACTAAACACAATCCCAGCCCCGAAACTAGAAGAACAAAGATGACCAAATGACCCACTCACCCTTGTTAATACACAAGCTCTTCCTGGACCCCAAGCACACCGTCCTGAGCTTCCCGGAGAAATCCGTCCTCTTGAGCTCCCGGACAAACTGCGAGAGCTGCGAGTGCGTGCGGCTGGTGAAATACACCTTGGGAGTCGCCTCCTCTTCTTCCTCTTCGTCCTCGCTCTCACTACTACTGCTACCACCACCACCACAGTGTGCCCGCTTCCCGGCGGCATGCGGCCTTGTGCCCTCCTCGTCATCACTCTCGTACTCGTCAAGCAAGAACTCCTCCTCGCCGTCGTTCTCCCCAATTCCCTCGGATTTCTCCGAACCCCCCACCTTCCTCATCCCCTGCCTCCTCCGGGGGTGAGTCTCCGACTTCTTACCGGTGCCCTTCTTAGGCGGAAGCGGTGTGAAATCCCGCATCCAGTCGGGCTCGTCGTCGTCTTCGCCGCCGACAGCAGCGGGGGCGGAGCCATTGGCCCGTTCGTGGCCGGCGGCGCGGTGGTCGAGGAGCCACTGGAGCGCGCTGCAGATGATGCTGAGGGTCTTTCCGGTGCCTGCGGCAACGCGGGGGAGGCTGAATCGTTAGTGGTGGCTCGCGAGGACCGGAGGATGAGGGGGGGAAGGCGGCAGAGCAGGGCTTACCGGTGGGGCTTTCGAGGAGCGCGAGGGCGCGGGGGCCGGAAGAGAGGGCGCTGTAGAGGAAGGACATGAACTCCGACTGGATCGGGTACGGCGCGAAAGGGAACGCCGGGAAGTCCTGCCGCGGCGGCGGCGGCATTTTGGCGAGCGCGCGCTTGTGCGGTGGGTTTGGTGGGGGTTTCCCGCGCGCGCTGCCCCTGCAACTTTGGATACGGGATTGAAGACAACCAGAATACTCAAATTTCTTTCGCGTGCTGTGGGCTGTGGGCTACTGGGCTGAAGAGCAGGCTGTGGGCTCAAATATAGCCTTGTACGGATGCTAAACTGAATACATTTACGTATACTCTTTTTTTTTACTCGAAAAAACGTATACTCAATTTTTTACGTCAGATTTTGGTATTCACCTGAATATCGGTGACCCAGTTAGCCTCATGTTTGGTTTGCTCCCACACTTTTGGCAACATTATTTTGATGCAATCTATGCCCCTCATGTCACTGGCTCGGAAAAGGGTGGCAAGATTGCCTCAATTGTGGTAGGGCATCTCCAAAGCTGTTCCCCAAAAGCGGACATACTATTCGTTTGTAGCTGAGTCCGTGGACAATGATAGGGGAGCCGGTCATCCAAAACTATCCATCAAACGGTTAGACACATTTCAAAATGAAATTTAATCAAAGTGGACAAATTTCATGTGAACCAAACGATTTTCATTCAAATCGGACCAAAGTCATGTCATTTTTGACATATTTCATCAAACAATAGCCGACATGACATTTTTTAAACATACAAAAACCTAGTTGAGATCTTCGTCGACTGTGGAGGGGTCCGTGTCTCACGTTTTGTCTTCCCCATGCTACGGCCATCAGCTGCAGGAAGTGAAGTTGCGGGAGAAGAGCGAACCATGCGGGCGCCAGAATGATGCGGAGACGCCCTCGTCCATGATCGCCTGTGCGGCTGCGCCGCCTCCGCATCCTCCTCCGCGGCGATCGCACTGCAGCCGGTGTGAGTGCTACATGCGGCCTTGTAGAGCGCCCGCTGGTGGTTGACGAAGTTTGGGTCCTCCAAGACCATGGCGGCCACGGCCTCCTCGCCCGTGAACTTGCCGTAGATTTGCCTCTTCGCCAGCCGGTTATGCACAAGGAGGGCGAGGTTGTAGCATTAGTCCTCCTGCACCAGTCGAAACACCGATACCCGGCGGCACCTCTGCCATGATGGTGTTAAAGTGTGTATGTGCCTATTCCATGGTGAAGCCGGCATGGATCGGTGCATGCGCGGACACCGACTCGTCGTCGGACATCTGCTTCATCATCAGGTCGTCGTCGCTCACCTCCGGTGAGCTCGCAGGCAAGCCGACCTATATCCGTCGCACATGACGGGCCCGCTAGTTGTCCGCAAGGCTGAACATTTTGTGCTTCTGCTTCATCGAGAGGCTCTCCACAAGGTGCTAGAGCTCGCCGTCGTAGCGGAAGTGGTGCATCGAGGAGGAACAGAAGCGACTGTGTTGTAGTGTGGATCATGTCATGTGCAATCCTGCGAAACAAAGAGGCCCTAATTCCGGAACAGACGTTCACGGTTGTTTGAGAATCCGCGTCTTAGATGTTTTTTTTTACATGAACCAAACATGTCCTGTCAAAAACAAACAAAAACATGGTCATACCAACACTGTTTGTAGGCCGTAGCGCCCATGCAGGGAGGCATCAGGGTAGCCTCGAGCGTGCTGCCGTTTTCTCATCACGCCGTGGAACTCCATGCGGCGCCGGGCGGCTCAGACGGTGACGTTGGCGGCCGCGGCACAGGCACAAGAGACGGGGGAGGGACTCCGGCCGCGGGCTACGTGCATGTTGCTCGTTTCACCGTCAGCCAGCCCCGCGGAGCTCGCATCTTCCGGGCGAACAGTCACTTCCAGAATCAGAAGAGAACGCCGCGTGTGCGGTGAGTCACGACGTGTGGATGACTGGATATACGGATGGCTCCTGGCTCCGGTCCGTACGGACGCGACCTGGCGCCTGGTGAGCATCACATCACACCATGTGATTCTGGGCTGGCACGCGCCGGCTAGGACCTCCCTTTTTCGAACCGGGCTTTTCCCTTTCCATTACTTTCATAACGGAAATACATTGTCTCAGGAAACTGAAACTAGAGGGGCTAGGGAAAGAAGAAAAGCGAGTTCGGGGCAATAGCAGGAAACCCACTATCTGCGCCTGTCATCAGGAACATCAGATCATGGGGCGAAAACCTGCTATCACCTAAAACTGCCTACAGAAACTAGAGAAGTATCGCACATATTACAGCCGCACATCACCAGGACAAGGCCAACAAAGTACCACCAGATTTGCCAAAATGAACTACAACATCCTATGCCAGTAGAGAACCAGCAGTGCGTCCTCCGCAGACGAAGCCGATTCCAGAATGTCACCCATCTTCACTTTCAGTCGCGCCCTTCCGTGTTTGTCGCCGGAGGAGGTCCACACAGCAGCATCATCTGAGTGGTATTCGCTTTCAGCATCTCCGCTCCCTTCTTCACCATCTCTTCCATCCCAGGCTAGGACCTCCCTAGCTAGCGCTGGAGTCTTCACGGCCAACCCCACCGCGCGACTCTATTCTGTCCGTCCCCGTTCGTTTGGAGTAAAAGGGACAAACCGGGCGGCCCAACCGCGGGAGCAAACGGATTTTTATCCGTTTTGTGTCCGCTTTCGATCCATCCCGGCCCAAGTTTGCGCCGGTTTTGGAGTGAAACGGACAGCGCGCGGACGGGCCGGAGCTCCAGTCGACCCGCCCGGAAAGGTGAAGAAGAAGGCGGCCAAGGCGCCAAGGAAGCCGCGGTCGGAGTGCACGCCGGAGGAGATCGCCAAGTTGGACGCGGAAGCGGCGAAGAAGAGGAGCCGGAGAGCGGTCGTCAAGGGCAATGCCGCCGCGGCCAAGTTCGCCGCCGAGCGAGATGCGATTGAGGCCGCGCGGCGCAAGGCCGCGGCCGACGAGAAGGAGGACATCGTCAACAAAGCGCACGCCCTCCTCATGCTTGGCATGGGCCGTCCGGCCGGTTTCACTACAGCAGCCGTTGGCCCGGCGAGCATAGGCTCGTCGTTCGCCCGGCCTGCGCATTGCCAGTCGCGGACCACGCCCATGTCGCTCGGCTTTCTTCCGCCAAGGCACGACGGTCACACCCGTTTCTCGGGGTCGCCGGACGTTGGCTTGTTCGCGCCGTCCACACCGCGCCCCGCGGCCGTCGACCTCAACGTCACGCCTGGGTCCAGCAGCGGCGGGCGGCCATCCGTCGAGATGCAAAGCAAGCAGGCACGGGTACCATTCACGGGCACCATGCCGGCCCCCCGCGTGTTGTTTGACGGAATGCCAACACCAATGGCACCGGTCGACCACCCCTTCTACAACCCGTACATGGAGAACGTGATCTTCGAGGCTGGGCACAGACGTGCCTACGACCCCGAGGAGACCCAAAGTCAGGATGGCCGCGCCCAGTACGTCCCCGATAAAGAGGCTGACGACCGTGCTGACTACGACCATGGTGACTCATGGCATGAAGACGATGACATCTATGTCGAAGGTGATGGTGATGAAGAAGAATGCAATGACGTTGATATTAGTGGCGAGCCATTGTTCATCGACGAGCTGACCCAAAGAGCGGAAGCACAAAAGAAGAGGAAGAGCATTCGCACGGATTCATACACACAAGATGAGGACAAGTTGATTTGCCAAGCTTGGATGGAGATTAGCCAAGATCCGAGGACCGGCGCGCAACAAAAGGGCATTGTTTTTTGGACGAGAGTCCACAAAACAATCCATGAAAGGAAGATGTTCGAGCCCTACCAAATTACAAGCAACTGTGGCATCGGCTCGATTCAAAAGAGATGGTTGTTCATCCAACAAGAGTGCAACAAGTATCAAGCCGCATTTGAGAGCGTTGAAGCACGGCCATGAGTGGTCTCGGCGTTGGGGACACGGTATGCTCTCCTCTTCCTAGCCCTTTCCTTGCTACGACCATGAGACTTCGGCCTTGTATATGTTTGCATGTTCACTTCTTGTTGATCATGTGGTGTAGGCATTTCAATTTTTGAAGGCATTCAAGGCCCGGCACAATGACAAGCCATTCACTCTTACGCGTTGTTGGACGATCATCAACAATTGCCCTAAGTTCAAGGACCAATACCGTGAACTACAAAGGAAGAGAGGACTGAAGACGGCCAAGTTCGTCGGAGGTGGAGATGGCGAGGCGTTGAAGAGGCCGAGAGGCAAGACCAACTCCAAGGTTGATGACATACGTGATGCCTCATCCATGGCATTGCATGACACTTTGCATGGCATGATGTCTCAAAAGGATGTGAGGGACGAGAAAAAGCGGCAAAGCAAGGACGAGCAAATGAAGCAATACCTAGACCTTCAAAGAAAGAAGCTTGAGATGGAGGAGGCGGCCAAGAAGAGGAAGATCGACATGGAGGAGGCGGCCCGGTAAAGGCAGCTCGACATGGAGGAGGCGGCCCGGCAAAGGTAGCTCGACATCGAGGCCGACAACGTCAAGGCCAGGCAGAGGCAGCTCGACATCGAGGCCACCAATGCCGCCACCAAAGCGAAGGAGGTGGCCCTTGTGATCAAGAGTGTGGACTTGTCGAAGATGAGCGAGAAGACGAGGGCCTGGTTCGAGGCCAGGCAGAAGGGGATGCTCGACGCCGAAGGCCTGAACTAGGTCGTCCGATCGGCATGGCCGTTCTTTTTGGAGGCTGGAGTGGGTGCCGCCCGCCCGCTGGGCCGCTGACAGTGTGCCGGTGAGAAAACATTCATTTTGGAGGCTGGCTGTGTTGCCGGCGAGGACAACTATTTATTTTGGAGGCTGGCTGTGTTGCCGGCCGCTGGCTGATACCGGTGATGGACGTGTAGGCCGCTGGCTTTGTTGCCGGCGTGATGAACTGGGGCCGTGAACTAGGGTTTGGCATTTGAAACGTTACTTTTTTTTAAATAGACGCGGACAGGATGGGGCAAACGGATGCCGCCGCGCGCTGAGCGCACGGCCACCGCATCCCAGGACACGTCCGGATACAACCTCATTGCCCTATCTAAACGGACAGAATCCGGACAAAATGAACGTACGTTTAAGGTCGCGCGGTGGAGTTGGCTTGACTGCCGCGGGCAGCCAACACGGTCCAATGTACGGCCGTAAATTTTTAGGCTAAACTAGCCTAAAAAAGTCATATATTTTGAGACGGGTGTAGTACTTGATTATTAGTCGCAGTATACCAACGTGCACGTACTTGTACTCTTCGGACATTCGTTGAGTTGTATTTCAGGTCTGCTGTAGACGGTTAAGGGAAACCCCTAGGCACGACCCTGAATTTTTTTTAGGCAAAGCACGACCCCGAATGGTCCAGCCCGTTTGTTTGCGGGTAAACGGACACAAAACGCGACCCAATGTGCAGGAGTAAACGAATAAATGCCTTTTTTTTCTCCGCTTTCGACCCATTCCCGGTACAAAATTCGGCCGCGCTTGTGTCGAAATGGACAACGCGCGGATGGCAGGACGCGCGCCCTTGTCCTCCCCTGGCCCGGTCGCCCGCGACACACCCCGCCCAATTTCCCTCCAGTTTGCCCAAAACCCTCCCACGCCCCCTCCCCTCCCTCCTCCATGGCCGGCTTCCCGAGGAATCCCAGCGACCCGGCCGCAGCCACATGCCCCGCGGCGAAGAAGAAGGGTCCCAAGAAGTCGCGATCGGAGCTCACGCCAGCGGAGCTCGTAAGCTCGACGCCAAATCGACCAAGAGGAGGAACCGGCAGACAAAGGTGACGGAGAAGAAAGCCGCAACCGGCTACGCCACCGAGGCGGGCGCGATGCGTGTCGCGCAGCACCAAGCCAACGTCAACAACAAGGAGTCCATCGTCGCCAAGGCGCACGCCCTCATGTTAGGGTTGTGCCGACCCCCGCCGGCCATTCTCTCGGTCGCTGCCATGGCCGCGGCTAGCACAGGTTCGTCGACCGTTCGTCCACAGCAGTACCGGTGCCCGAGCTCGTCCGTCACACCTGAGACACCCGGGTATCGTGCGCCGCCGCTCAAAGGAAGTCAGGGAGGAGCCGAGGAGCAAATGAAGATATATCTAGAGTTTCAAACGAAGAAGCTTGACATTGAGGAGGCCGCTCAACTGAAGAAGCTCGCGACCGAGGCGACCAACGCTGACACCAAAGCAAAAGAGGTGGCACTCGAGATCATGAGTGTCGACAAGACCAACATGTCACTGGAGAGGAATGCTTGGTTCGCAAGCGGCAGAAGGAGATGTTCGCCCGAGACGGACTGAACTAGGCGAGACCACGACCGTTGATTATGGCCGTTCATTTTGAAGGCTGGCTAGTGTGCCGGCCGTTGGCTTTGTTGCTGGCGTAAAAAACTTCTTAGTTTTGATGGCTGGCTAGTGTGCCGGCCGCTGACTTTGTTGCCAGCGTCAAAAACTTGTTCATTTTGAAGGCTGGTTAATGTGCCGGCCGCTGGCTTTGTTGTCGATGTCAAACTTGGAATGACCATTCTGTAGGCCGTTGGCTTTGTTGCCGGCCGGTTTGAACCACGGCCGCTGATGTGAACTATGGCCGCTGGCGTTTTAGCTACATCTTTGTTGTGTTTGAAAAATATGCATGCAGCCGGACAAGATGCGGCCGTGCGTTGGACGCACGGCAGGCACATCCAGAATTCTAGATGAACGTCACTCCATTGTCTTTCCAAACAAACGAAATCCGCGTAAACGGACATTTATTTGGAATCATGCGTTGGAGTTGCCCTAACAGAGAACATACGTGAGTGCGTGCATGCGTAAATCCTTCGAGATGCCCGGTCTCTCCCACGACATGCACCTCGTGCCCGCACACAACCCTTGCCGTAGCTTGGACGCCGGATCAGTATGTGGGTGATGAAGTTTCCCTACAAGTATTTCCCTTTTTGCGATGGTCCTTACAAGTATTTTGGTACATGTACGGCACATTCTTTTCTTTCTCTGCTTTCTTCCGACGCTATCTGTACTCTCGAGTGCTAATAATGAAAATGAATAATTAGTAGTACCAAACTCACAACCCTCAGAGCCCATTTTCTTCATGATGAATGTTAAGTTTTTTCTTCATGTGAACAAATTAAGTAGTACCAAACTCACAACCCTCAGAGCCCATTTTCTGGGTCCATGTGTAAATGTTCCGCCAATTTGACAACTCTGAGTCGGCATCATTCCTGCCAAACTGTGTAGCGCCACGGCGGTACAAGCAGGTTCAAGCATAAGGTTTTGCTTGTTTGTTTCATATGAAATGTAGACGATTAGGGTATGTTTGGTTTAAGCAAGTTTTGGACAGTTAGAATCCCAAGATTTCTTTTCCTGTATTAGTTGTTTTACTAATGATGCAGGCCGGGGCTTTTCGAAAGAAGAAGAAAACTGTTGATTCCATTTTTTATCCCATGATTCACCCTTTTGAGAGTGTTGACCCCAATTTGAGAAAATCCGCAATTTATACCCTCATTTTATCACCTTTATATCACAGTTATCTCTAACCAGATTTTTTTTTTCAAATTGGTGTTGATTTCACATGTCACGTCGCTGGTTTTTTATTTTTTTGTGCTGGTTTTCAATCTAGTTTTTCCCGTAGTTGAACCGATCCAGCGTCGCACCAGACCGTACCAGGCCGTCACGCACTCACGTCCACTGGTGGAGCCACACCTAATAGTTGTGCCCTCTCGGTCGAGTCACACCTGGTCGCCGTGCCAACCCGGTCAAGCCGCATGAGGTCGCCGCGCCCACCTGGTCAAGCCGCGTCGGACAACCCCCTCATTTCCTTCTTTAACCAGTCGCTCTGCAAACCACCTCCTACCCCTCCCGCTCTTTTCCTCTTTTCCTTTATCATCCTTTTGAGCACTTGAGGAGATCAAGGCTACAAAGCACTCGATGTAGCAGCAGTCAGCGCGACCGTCGTGCAGAGGTAAGTTGTACTCCATCTCCTCTATATCTATCTGCTACATCTCTATCTCCATCTTGCCCTGTTTTGGAGGACAAGTAGATGAGTTCTTCATCTCTATCTTCAAAGGCTCCGCTCTATTTTGGTGGAGGCAAGGAAAGTATGGTTTGTTTATGGTGTTGGTCCTTAGAAGGTAGGATGGAAAAAGAAGGAAGTTTTACTGACTATAGGGTTTTAGCAGAGATAAAGTCAGGGCTTTGATGATTTGTTCATGTGTTTTTCTGTTGGATCTAAGATGTGGGTTTAACGATGATTGGCATAAAAGGAAGGATTTAGAAGAGATCAAAGTTAGGGTTTAGGGATTTAGTAAGAAGAGAGGTTGTAGAAGATTTAAAGCCTGAGCTTTGATGGTTTTTTCTTGTGTTTTTGTGCTGCATTTGATGTGGATTTAATGATGACTGGCATAAAACAGAAGAATTCAGGAGAGATCAAAGTTAGGGGATAGGGTTTTAGAAATAAACCTCTTATTTCCGTCAAAGTTCAATTGGGTGCTTAGGTTCATTGTGCGTAAAGAATCTGTTTCTCAACCTGCACCTGAGCCATGGCTTAGAGACTCAATTACTATTGATACTACCATCAAGGGGTACCTCCACTCGCCACGAGTCATCGGTGCACCGCCACAGCTCTGAAGATTCTGGTTCAGGTCAAGTTCATACAGTTGCAGTGTTAGCTTCAGGTTCAGTCAGTTGAAGTGTTAGTTTCAGGTTCAAACAGTTGAAAAATCAGCCAGTTTTAGCCAGTGATACGTCTCCAACGTATCTATAATTTTTTTTATTGTTCCATGTTGTTTTATTATCAATCTTGGATGTTTATAATCATTTTATATCATTTTTTGGTACTAACATATTGACATAGTGCCAAGTGCCAGTTGTTGTTTTCTGCATGTTTTTTACATCGCAGGAAATCAATATCAGACGGAGTCCAAATGCAACGAAACTTTATGGAGATTTTTTATGGACCAGAAGGAACGTAATGTGCCCTGGCTGTGCCTGGGGGAGTCCCGAGGAGGGGACAACCCACCAGGGCGCGCCAGGAGGCCCAGGCGCGCCCTGGTGGGTTGTGCCCACCTCGGGTGCCCCCCGGACCGCCTCTTTGCTCTATAAATACCCCAATATTCCCAAAACCCTACGGGAGTCAACGAAATATTGATCCAGCCGCCGCAGAGTCCAGAACCACCAGATCCAATCTAGACACCATCTCAGATGAGGTTCACCACCTCCATTGGTGTCTCTCCGATGATGCGTGAGTAGTTCTTTGTAGACCTTCGAGTCCGTAGTTAGTAGCTAGATGGCTTCCTCTTTCTCGCTGAATTCTCAATACAATGGTCTCTTGGAAATCCTTATGATGTAACTCTTTTTGCGGTGTGTTTGTTGGAATCTGATGAACTTTGAGTTTATGATCAGTTATATCTTTTTATATCCATGAAAGTTATTTGAGTTTCTTTGATCTCTTATATGCATGATCTCTTATAGCCTCGTATTTCTTCTCCGATATTTGGGTTCTGTTTGGCCAACTTGATCTATTTATCTTGCAATGGGAAGAGGTGCTTTGTAGTGGGTTCGATCTTACGGTGCTTGATCCCAGTGACAGAAGGGGAAACGACACGTATGTATTGATACGTCTCCAACGTATCTATAATTTTTGATTGTTCCATGCTGTTTTATAGTCATTTTATATCATTTTTTGGTACTAACCTATGGACATAGTGCCAAGTGCCAGTTGTTATTTTTCCATGTTTTTTACATCGCAGGAAATCAATATCAGACTGAGTCCAAATGCCCCGAAACTTTACGATGATTTTTTATAGACCAAAAGGAAGAAGTTGGGCCCTGGTTACACCTGAGGGGAGTCGTGAGGAGGGAACAATCCACCAAGGCGCGCCAGGAGGCCCAGGCGCGCCCTGGTGGGTTGTGCCCACCTCGGGTGCCCCCCGGACCGCCTCTTTGCTCTATAAATACCCCAATATTCCCAAAACCCTACGGGAGTCGACGAAATATTCATCCAGCCGCCGCAGAGTCCAGAACCACCAGATCCAATCTAGACACCATCTCAGATGAGGTTCACCACCTCCATTGGTGCCTCTCCGATGATGCGTGAGTAGTTCTTTGTAGACCTTCGAGTCCGTAGTTAGTAGCTAGATGGCTTCCTCTCTCTCGCTGAATTCTCGATACAATGGTCTCTTGGAGATCCATATGATGTAACTCTTTCTGCGGTGTGTTTGTTGGGATCTGATGAACTTTGAGTTTATGATCAGTTATATCTTTTTATATCCATGAAAGTTATTTGAGTTTCTTTGATCTCTTATATGCATGATATCTTATAGCCTCGTATTTCTTCTCCGATATTTGGGTTTTGTTTGGCCAACTTGATCTATTTGACTTGCAATGGGAAGAGGTGCCCGGTAGTGGGTTCGATCTTACGGTGCTTGATCCTAGTGAAAGAAAGGGAACCGACACGTATGTATCGTTGCTACTAAGGATAAAAAGATGGGATCTATATCTACGCAATAGGTAAACGGATCTTGTCTACATCATGTCATCGTTCTTATTGCATTACTCCGTTTTTCCATGAACTTAATACACTAGATGCATGTTGGATAGCGGTCGATGTGTGGAGTAATAGTAGTAGATGCAGGCAGGAGTCGGTCTACTAATCTTGGATGTGATGCCTATGTAACGATCATTGCCTGGATATCGTCATAATTATTTTAAGTTCTATCAATTGCCCAACAGTAATTTGTTTACCCACCGTTTGCTATTTTTCTCGAGAGACGCCACTAGTGAAACCTAGGCCCCCAGGTCTTCTTTCTCATATATTCGCTTGCGATCTACTTTTACTTTGCATTTTTATTCAGATCTATTAAACCAAAAATACTTTTCTGCACTTTATTTTATTTGCGATCTATTATTTCAATCTATTATAAATTTCTGGCATCGTTACCCGAAAGGGATTGGCAACCCCTTTAACACGTCGGGTTGCGAGGTGTTGTTATTGTTGGGGAACGCAGTAATTTCAAAAAAAAAAAACCTACGATCACGCAAGATCTATCTAGGTGGTGCATAGCAATGAGCGGGGAGAGTGTGTCCACGTACCCTCATATACCGAAAGCGAAAGCGTTTAGTAACGCAGTTGATGTAGTCGAACGTCTTCGCGATCCAACCGATCAAGTACTGAACGCACGGCACCTCCGCGATCTGCACATGTTCAGCTCGGTGACGTCGCTCGAACTCTTGATCCAACTAAGGCCAAGGGAGAGTTCCGTCAGCATGACGGCGTGGTGATGATGATGATGAAGTTACCGGCGCAGGGCTTCGCCTAAGCACTACGACGATATGACCGAGGTGTAAAACTGTGGAGGGGGGCACCGCACACGGCTAAGAGATTGTCTGTTGTGCCTTTGGGGTGCCCCCTGCCCCCGTATATAAAGGAGGGGAGGAGGAGGCCGACCAACAAGGGGCGCGCCAGGGAGAGGGGAGTCCTACTAGGACTCCAGTCCTAATAGGATTCGGTCCCACCCTTTTTTTCTTCTACCGGAGGGGGAAAAGGGGAAGGAGAGGGAGTAGGAGAAGGAAAGGGGGGTGGCGCCCCCTTCCCAAGTCCAATTCGGCCTCCTCCCTTGTGGGGGGCGCACCAGCCCCTTGTGGGCTGGTTAGCCTCCCTCCTATGGCCCATAAGGCCCATATCTTTCCTCGGGGGGAACAGTAATGCGGAAAAATGCCCGAATCACTCGGAACCATTCCGGTGTCCGAATGCAACCTTCCAATATATGAATCTTTACCTCTCGACCGTTTTGAGACTCCTCGTCATGTCCGTGATCTCATCCGGGACTCCGAACAAACTTCGGTACATCAAATCACATAACTCATAATACAAATCATCATCAAACGTTAAGCGTGCGGACCCTACGGGTTCGAGAACTATGTAGACATGACCGAGACACATCTCCGGTCAATAACCAATAGCAGAACCTGGTTGCTCATATTGGCTCCTACATATTCTACGAAGATCTTTATCGGTCAAACCGCATAACAACATACGTTGTTCCCTTTGTCATCGGTATGTTACTTGCTCGAGATTCGATCGTCAGTATCACCATACCTAGTTCAATCTCGTTACCGGCAAGTCTCTTTACTCGTTTCGTAATGCATCATCCCGCAACTAACTTATTAGTCACATTGCTTTCAAGGCTTATAGTGATGTGCATTACCGAGAGGGCCCAGAGATACCTCTCCGATACACGGAGTGACAAATCCTAATCTCAATCTATGCAAACTCAACAAACACCATCGGAGACACCTGTAGAGCATCTTTATAATCACCCAGTTATGTTGTGATGTTTGATAGCACACTAAGTGTTCCTCCGGTATTTGGGAATTGCATATCTCGTAGTCATAGGAACATGTATAAGTCACGAAGAAGCAATATCAATAAACTAAATGGTCATAGTGCTAAGCTAACAGATGGGTCTTGTCCATCACATCATTCTCCTAATGATGTGACCCCGTTCATCAAATGACAACACATGTCTATGGTCAGGAAACTTAACCATCTTTGATTAACGAGCTAGTCTAGTAGAGGCATACTAGGGACACTTTGTTTTGTCTATGTTTTCACACATGTATCAAGTTTCCAGTTAATACAATTCTAGCATGAATAATAAACATTTATCATGATATAAGAAAATAAAATAATAACTTTATTATTGCCTCTAGGGCATATTTCCTTCAGTCCCCCACTTGCACTAGAGTCAATAATCTAGTTCACATCGCCATGTGATTTATACCAATAGTTCACATCACCATGTGATTAACACCCATAGTTCACATCGCCATGTGACCAACACTCAAAGGGTTTACTAGAGTCAATAATCTAGTTCACATCGCTATGTGATTAACACCCAAAGAGTACTAAGGTGTGATCATGTTTTGCTTGTGAGAGAGGCCTAGTCAATGGGTTTGCCACATTCAGATCCGTATATATTTTGAAAATTTCTATGTCTACGATGCTCTGCACGGAGCTACTCTAGCCAAATGCTCCCACTTTCAATACGTATCCAGATCGAGACTCAGAGTCATCCAGATCGGTGTCAAAGCTTGCATTGACGCAACTCTTTATGATGAACTATTTATCACCTCCATAACCGAGAAATATTTCCTTAGTCCTCTAAGGATAATTTTGACCAATGTCCAGTGATCTACTCCTAAATCACTATTGTACTCCCTTGCCAAACTATACTTTATAGAACCTATGGCTGATGCATAGGGAATGACTTTCATTCTCTCTCTATCTTCTATCGTGGTCGGGCTTTGAGTCTTACTCAACTTCACACCTTGCAACACAGGCAAGAACTCCTTCTTTGACTATTCCATTTTGAACTACTTCAAAATCTTGTCAAGGTATGTACTCATTGAAAAACTTATCAAGCATCTTGATCTATCTCTATAGATCTTGATGCTCAATATGTAAGCAGCTTCACCGAGGTCTTTCTTTCAAAAACTCCTTTAAAATACTCCTTTATGTTTTCCAGAAAATTCTACATTATTTCCGATCAACAATATGTCATTCACATATACTTATCAGAAAGCTTGTAGTGCTCCCACTCACTTTTTGTAAATACAGGCTTCACCGCAAGTTTGTATAAAACTATATGCTTTGATCAACTCATCAAAGCGTATATTCCAACTCTGAGATGCTTGCACCAGTCCTATAGATGGATCGCTAGAGCTTTGCACACTTTGTTAGCACCTTTAGGATTGACAAAACCTTCTGGTTGCATCATATACAACTCTTCTTTAATAAATCCATTAAGGAGTGCAGTTTTGTTATCCATTTGCCAGATTTCATAAAATGCGGCAATTGCTAACGTGATTCGGACAGACTTATGCATCGCTACGAGTGAGAAAATCTCATTGTAGTCAACACCTTGAACTTGTCAAAAACCTTTCACGACAAGTCGAGCTCTGTAGATAGTAACACTACCATCAGTGTCCGTCTTCCTCTTGAAGATCCACTTATTCTCAATGGCTCACCGATCATCGGGCAAGTCAATCAAAGTCCATACTTTGTTCTCATACATGGATCCCATCTCGGATTTCATGGCCTCAAGCCATTTCGCGGAATCTGGGCTCATCATCGCTTCATCATAGTTCCTAGGTTCGTCATGGTCAAGTAACATGACCTCTAGAACAAGATTACCCTACTACTCTGGTGCGGACCTTACTCTGGCTGACCTACGAGGTTCGGTAGTAACTTGATCTGAAGTTTCATGATCATCATCATTAACTTCCTCACTAATTGGTGTAGGCATCACTAGAACTGATTTCTGTGATGAACTTCTTTCCAATTCTGGAGCAGGTACAATTATCTCATCAAGTTCTACTTTCGTCCCACTCACTTCTTTCGAGAGAAACTCCTTCTCTAGAAAGGATCCATTCTTAGCAACGAATGTCTTGCCTTCGGATCTGTGATAGAAGGTGTACCCAACATTTTTGGGTATCCTATGAAGATGCACTTCTCATATTTGGGTTTGAGCTTATCGGGTTGAAACTTTTTCACATAAGCATCTCAACCCCAAACTTTAAGAAATGACAGCTTAGGTTTCTTGCCAAACCATAGTTCGTACGGTGTCGTCTCAATGGATTTAGACGGTGCCCTATTTAACGTGAATGTAGTTGTCTCTAATGCATAACCCCAAAACGATAGTGGTAAATCGGTAAGAGACATCATAGATTGCACTATATCCAATAAAGTATGGTTATGACGTTCGGACACACCATTATGCTGTGGTGTTCCAGGTGGCATGAGTTTGTGAAACTATTCCACACTGTTTTAATAGGCCAAACTCGTAACTCAAATATTCGCCACTGCGATCAAATCATAGAAACTTTATTTTCTTGTTACGATGATTCCCTACTTCACTCTGAAATTCTTTGAACTTTTCAAATGTTTCAGACTTGTGTTTCATCAAGTAGATATACCCATATCTGCTCAAATCATCTGTGAAGGTCAGAAAACAATGATACCCACCGTGAGCCTCAACACTCATCGGACCGCATACATCGGTGTGTATTATTTCCAATAAGTCAGTGGCTTGCTCAATTGTTCCGGAGAACGGAGTCTTAGTCATCTTGCCCATGAGGCATGGTTCGCAAGCATCAAATGATTCATAATCAAGTGATTCCAAAAGTCCATCCGCATGGAGTTTCTTCATGCGCTTTACACCAATATGTCCTAAACGGCAATGCCACAAGTATGTTGCACTATCATTATCAAATTTGCATCTTTTGGCATCAATATTATGTGTATCATTACGATCGAGATTCAATAAAGCATTTATATTGAGTGTATGACCATAGAAGGTTTATTCATGTAAACAGAACAACAATTATTCTTTGACTTGAATGAATAACCATATTGCAATAAACATGATCCAATCATATTCATGCTCAACGCAAACACCAAATAACATTTATTTTTAGGTTCAACACTAATCCCGAAGGTAAAGGGAGTGTGTGATGGTGATCTTATCAACCTTGGAATCACTTCCAACACACATCATCACCTCGCCTTTAACTAGTCTCTGTTTATTTTGCAACTCCTGTTTTGAGTTACTACTCTTAGCAACTGAACCAGTATCAAATACCGAGGGGTTGCTTATAAACACTAGTAAAGTACACATCAATAACATGTATATCAAATATACCTTTGTTCACTTTGCCATCCTTCTTATCCGCCAAGTATCTAGGGTAGTTCCATTTCCAGTGACCGTTCCCTTTGCAGTAGAAGCACTCAGTTTCAGGCTTAGGTCTATCTTTTGGACTTCTTCACGGGAGTGGCAACTTGCTTGTCATTCTTCTTGAAGTTTCCTTTCTTTCCCTTGCCCTTTTACTTGAAACTAGCAGTCTTGTCAACCATCAACACTTGATGCTTTTTCTTGATTTCTACCTTCGCCAATTTCAGCATCGCGAAGAGCTTGGGAATCGTTTCCGTTATCCCTTGCATATTATAGTTCATCACGAAGTTCTAGTAACTTGGTGATAGTGACTAGAGAACTCTGTCAATCACTATCCTATCTGGAAGATTAACTCCCACTTGATTCAAGCGATTGTAGTACTCAGACATTTTGAGCACATGCTCACTGATAACCCACAAGTATAGGGGATCAATTGTAGCCCCTTTCGATAAGTAAGAGTGTCGAACCCAACGAGGAGCTAAAGGTAGAACAAATATTCCCTCAAGTTTTATCGACCACCGATACAACTCTACGCACGCTTGACGTTCGCTTTACCTATAACAAGTATAAAACTAGAAGTACTTTGTAGGAGTAACGGGATAGGTTTGCAAGAATATAAAGAGCACGTAAATAAATTCTAGGGGCTGTTTAGATAAAGAAGCAATAAAGTTAGTATAGCGAGTGTGGAAAAGTGGTGGTAGGAGTTGCGAAATTGTCCCTAAGCAATTGACTACTTTACTAGACCGATAGCAAGTTTTATGTGGGAGAGGCCACTGCTAGCATGTCATCCCTGACTTGGAATTCTATGCACTTATGATTGGAACTATTAGCAAGCATCCGCAACTACTAACGTTCATTAAGGTAAAACCCAACCATAGCATTAAGATATATTGGTCCACCTTCAATCCCGTATGCATCAATTTCTATGCTAGGTTGAAGCTTATGTCACTCTTGCCCTCCAATACATAGTCCTATCAACATACAACTAACCCTATGGTGTGATCCGTGCACACGCTCATATGATGGGCACCGAAGGACAGCAACATAACCACAAGCAAATTAAACCAATCATAGCAATTCACCAATTACCGATAGGACAATGAAAATCTACTCAGACATCATAGGATGGCAACACATCATTGGATAATAATATGAAGCATAAAGCACCATGTTCAAGTAGAGGGTAAAGCGGGTTGCGAGAGAGTGGACCTCTGTAGATAGATGGGGAAAGGTGATGAATATGTTGGTGAAGATGACGGAGATGTTGGTGTAGATTGCGGTGACGATGATGGCCCCGGCGGCGTTCCGGTGCCACCGGGAGAGAGGGAGGGAGAGCCCCCCTTCTTCTTCTTATTCCTTGGCCTCCCCCTAGATGGGAGAAGGGTTTCCCCTCTGGTCCTTGGCTTCCATGGCGGCGGAGGGGCGAGAGCCCGTCCGATATTGGACCTCTCTCTCTGTTTCCTTCTGTTTCTGCACTCCTACATTCTGGCCTTTCACCGTTTCTTATATTCGCGGAGATCCGTAACTCCGATTGGGTTGAAATTTGGACACGATTTTTATCCGGATATTGGCTTTCTTGCGGCGAAAGAAGGGCACCAACCGCCTTACGGGGTGGCCACGAGGGTCAGGGGCGCGCCCACCCCCTGGGGCACGCCCCCTACCTCGTGCCCCCCTCGGGCATCGTCTCGTGTTGATTCTTCTTCCCAAAAATCACATATATTCCAAACAAAATCTCCGTAAGTTTTTATCCCGTTTGTTCTCTGTTTGATATGGATTTTCTGCGAAACAAAAAACATGCAACAAACAGGAACTGGCACTGGGCACTGGATCAATATGTTAGCCCCAAAAATAGTATAAAAAGTTGCCAAAAGTATGTAAAAGTTGTAGAATATTGGCATGGAACAATCAAAAATTATAGATACAACGGGGACATATCAGCATCCCCAAGCTTAATTCCTGCTCGTCCTCGAGTAGGTAAATGATAAAAAAGATAATTTTTTGATGTGGAATGCTACCTAGCATAATCTTGATCATGTAATCTAATCATGGCATGAATATTAAGACACGAGTGATTCAAAGCAATAGTCTATCATTTGACATTATGAGAATAATACTTCAAGCATACTAATAAAGCAATCACGTCTTTTCAAATTAATATGGCCAAAGAAAGTTATCCCTACAAAATGATATAGTCTGAATATGCTCCATCTTCATCACACAAAATATTCAAATCATGCACAACCCCGATGACAAGCCAAGCAATTGTTTCATACTTTTGATGTTCTCAAACCTTTTCAACTTTCACGCAATACATGAGCGTGAGCCATGGATATAGCACTATAGGTGGAATAGAATATGATGATGGAGGTTGTGTGGAGAAGACAAAAAAGGGAGAAAGTATCACATCGATGCGGCTAATCAACGGGCTATGGAGATGCCAATCAATTGATGTCAATGCGAGGAGTAGGGATTGCCATGCAACAGATGCACTAAGAGCTATAAGTGTATGAAAGCTCAAACTGGAAACTAAGTGGGTGTGCATCCAACTTGCTTGCTCATGAAGACCTTGGGCATTTGAGGAAGCCCATCACCGGAATATACAAGCCAAGTTCTATAATGGAAATTCCCACTAGTATATGAAAGTGATAACTCAAGAGACTCTATGAAGAACATGGTGCTAATTTGAAGCATAAGTGTGGTAAAAAGATAGTAGCATTGCCCCTTCTCTCTTCTTCTCTCATTTTTTGTGTGTTTTTTTGTGTTTTTTTGGTGGGCTTCTTTGGCCTTTTTTTTATTTGGGCTTCTTTGGCCTCTTTTATTTTTTTAAAGTCCGGAGTCTCATCCCGACTTGTGGGTGAATCATAGTCTCCATCATCCTTTCCTCAGTGGGGCAATGCTCTAATAATGATGATCATCACACTTTTATTTACTTACAACTCAATATTACAACTCGATGTCTAGAACAAAGTATGACTCTATATGAATGCCTCCGGCGGTGTACCGGAATGTACAATGATCTAGCGTAGCAATGACATTAAAAAACGGACAAGCCATGAAAACACCATGCTAGCTATCTTACGATCATACAAAGCAATATGACAATGAAAGCTCAAGTCATGTATATGATGATGATGGAAGTTGCATGGCAATATATCTCGGAATGGCTATGTAAATGCCATGATAGGTAGGTATGGTGGCTGTTTTGAGGAAGATATAAGGAGGCTTATGTGTGATAGAGTGTATCGTATCACGGGGTTTGGATGCACCGGCGAAGTTTGCACCAACTCTCGAGGTGAGAAAGGGCAATGCACGGTACCGAAGAGGCTAGCAATGATGGAAGGGTGAGAGTGCGTATAATCCATGGACTCAACCGAAGAGGCGAAGTTTGCACCAACTCTCGAGGTGAGAAAGGGCAATGCACGGTACCGAAGAGGCTAGCAATGATGGAAGGGTGAGAGTGCGTATAATCCATGGACTCAACATTAGTCATAAAGAACTCACATACTTATTGCAAAAATCTATTAGTCATTGAAACAAAGTACTATGCGCATGCTCCTAGGGGGACAGATTGGTAGGAAAATACCATCGCTCGTCTCCGATCGCCACTCATAAGGAAGACAATCAATAAATACTTCATGCTCCAACTTTGTTACATAACGGTTCACCATACATGCATGCTACGAGAATCACAAACTTCAACACAAGTATTTTTACAATCCACAACTACCCACTAGCATGACTCTAATATCACCATCTTTATATCGCAAAACTATTGCAAGGAATCAAACATATCATATTCAGTGATCTACAAGTTTTATGTAGGATTTTATGACTAACCATGTGAATGACCAATTCCTGTCAACTCTCTAAATAGATATAAGTGAAGCAAGAGAGTTTAATTCTTTCTACAAAAGATATGCCGACGCTCTAACAAATATAAGTGAAGCAAAAGAGCATTCTACAAATGGCGGTTTTCTATGTGTAGAGAAACATGCAATCCATACTTCAAATGATATAAGTGAAGCACATGAAGCATTCTATAAAGCCATACTCAAAAGATACAAGTGAAGTGCAAAGAGCATTCTATAAATCAACCATGGACTATCTCATACTAGCATGGTGCATCAAAGAAAAGTGAAAACTAAATGCAAAAGACACTCCAAGACTTGCACATATCACATGAACGAAACGAACCGAAAACATACCAATACTTGTTGAAGAAAGATGGGATGCCTTCCAGGGCATCCCCAAGCTTAGACGCTTGAGTCTCCTTGAATATTTACTTGGGGTGCCTTGGGAATCCCCAAGCTTGAGCTCTTGCCTCTCTTGCTTCTCCTCATATCGAGACCACCTCGATCTTTCATCACTTCATCCACACAAAACTCAACAGAAAGCTCGGTAAGATCAGTTAGTATAATAAAGCAAATCACTACTCTAAGTACTGTTGCAAACCAATTCATATTTTGTTTTTGCACTGTAGCTACTGTAATATAACTTTTCCATGGCTTAATCCATTGATAGAAATCGATAGTTTCATCAAAACAAGCAAATAATGCATCAAAAAACAAAATATGTCTTAAACAGGACAGTCTGTACTAATATGAACATTCACCATACTTCTGGTACTCCAAAAGTTCTGAAAAAATTAGAAAAAATAAAAAAAATTGTATAGAAAGACAGTGCAAGAAGTTTCAGAACCGTTTGACGTTCCAGTAAAAGATGGAAAATCGCGCACTACAGCCCAAGTTTCTGTTTTGCACCGCACAAACCAACAAGCAATGTAAACATCCTAAACGCAAATCTTGGCACATTATTTTTATGATACAATGGAATTGTAAAAGGGGGTAATTATTTTTGTTGAAAAGTTTCTGTAATCAAGGGTCACAAAGTTTCCATGAGCATGAACAAAGTTCGAGGCTAGCTCCCATTTAAACAATGCTTGTCTTTCTCACTTTCGCTTTTCTTTTTGAAAATTTTTGGGTTCCCCTCTTTATTTTTTTGTTATTAAACTCTATAAAAGCACTCAACAGAAATAAATGACTCTCTAAAACTTCCGGGTTGTCTCCCTGGCAGCACTTTTTTTAAAGCCATTAATCTAGGCATAAAGTGCTCAAGTAACGAATCCACCCGGATCCCAATGTATATCAAAGCCAATTTTAATTAACAATGATTTGGCATTTAGTAGTGAGCACAAAGCAACATATATCAAGAAACGACGAAGTCTAACTCTCTTCCTATGCATCGGCATGTCATACAAGAACAATTCATGCACATCAAGTAAAGGCCAATACATAGCATAAGCAGTTTCTTGCAATTTTTTTGTGTGGGAAACATAGAGAGGTGGAGATATAGTTCCTTTCTCATAATAATTGCAAGTAGGAGCAGCAAGCACATGCATATTATATCTATCAAAATCATCATGTGTAGTAGTAAAACGCAACCCATCAGTATAATCCTTAATAAGGGCAAACTTCTCCGATATAGTGTAGTCGGGAGAATTCAAAAGGATAATAGGACTATCATGCGTGGGTGCAATAGCAACAATTTCAGGTCTAACATAAGGAACTATAGCAAGTTCATCTCCATAAGCATAATTCATATTGGCATCTTGGCCACAAGCATAGCAAGCATCATCAAAAAGGGATATTTCAAAAGAACCAACGGGATCATAACAATCATCATAGCATTCATCCTTCAGTAAATTCGAAGGGAAATTAAACAATGTATGGCATAAAGAGTTACTCTCATTAGATGGTGAGAACGGGTGATCAATCCTCTCTTCCTCATTTTGTTCTTCGCTCTCCTCCTCATCTTTTTCATCCAATGATCTCACACTTTTATCAATTTCTTCTTCCATAGACTCCTGCAAAATATTAGTCCCTTCTCGGACAGCGGAGACTTTCTGAATAAATTCATCAATATCATAATTGTATTTATAGTTCTCATAGAAATATTTAAGGATAGCTAAATTTTCAGGTCTAGAAACTGAATCATCAAAATCTTCAAACTCTTTAAACAAAGATTGAATTTCACAAGCACCCTTAAAAGCAACAAATTCTTCTATTCGTTCCACATCATAGTAATCACATATACCATTAGCATAAGAAGCTAAGGTTTCATTATCATTAAATTTGCATGAAAAGGGAAGGTGTTGAGCCTTCATCCTAGAGCAACAAGTATAATCATGTCTCAAGCATAGATCCCGAGCATACCAACGCAACATATAAATTTGATCCCATAATAGTTTCTCTTTTTGAGTCAAGCGATAATCCCTAAAGTATTCATGTTGATCCAACGTGTCCCCCATTATATAATTGAATGGGGTTTTCTCAGGATTATTAAAGTAGTGCATAATATTTTTCACATAATGAGCATCGAGGGTTTTAGGAGGTTCCCCATCTCCATGAGTAGCAAGTAAACCTATTTTTTTTGGTATTTCGTGTTCCATATGTTGGGGAACGTAGTAATTTCAAAAATTTCCTACGCACACGCAAGATCATGGTGATGCATAGCAATGAGAGGGGAGAGGGTTGTCTATGTACCCTCGTAGACCGACAGCGGAAGCGTTATAACAACGCGGTTGATGTAGTTGTACGTCTTCACGGCCCGACCGATCAAGCACCGAAACTACGGCACCTCCGAGTTCTAGCACACGTTCAGCTCGATGACGATCCCCGGACTCCGATCCAGCAAAGTGTCGGGGATGAGTTCCGTCAGCACGACGGCGTGGTGACGATCTTGATGTTCTACCATCGCAGGGCTTCGCCTAAGCACCGCTACGATATGACCGAGGTGGAATATGGTGGGGGGGCACCGCACACGGCTAAGGAACGATCACGAAGATCAACTTGTGTGTCCATGAGGTGCCCCCTGCCCCCGTATATAAAGGAGTGGAGGAGGGGAGGGTCGGCCCTCTCTATGGCGCGCCCTAGGGGAGTCCTACTCCCACCGGGAGTAGGATTCCTCCTTTCCTAGTACAACTAGGAGTCCTTCCAAGTAGTACGAGTAGGAGACAAGGAAGGGGAAGAGGGGAGAGAAGGAAGGAGGGGGCGCCGCCCCTCCCCCTAGTCCAATTCGGACTAGTCAATGGGGGGGCGCGCGGCCTGCCTCTCCCTCTCCCCTAAAGCCCAATAAGGCCCATATACTTCTTCCCCCGTATTCCTGTAACTCTCCGGTACTCCGAAAAATACCTGAATCACTCGGAACCTTTCCGATGTCCGAATATAGTCGTCCAATATATCGATCTTTACGTCTCGACCATTTTGAGACTCCTCGTCATGTCCCCGATCTCATCTGGGACTCTGAACTCCTTCGGTACATCAAAACTCATAAACTCATAATATAACTGTCATCGAAACCTTAAGCGTGCGGACCCTACGGGTTCGAGAACAATGTAGACATGACCGAGACACGTCTCCGATCAATAACCAATAGCGGAACCTGGATGCTCATATTGGCTCCCACATATTCTACGAAGATCTTTATCGGTCAGACCGCATAACAACATACGTTGTTCCCTTTGTCATCGGTATGTTACTTGCCCGAGATTCGATCGTCGGTATCTCAATACCTAGTTCAATCTCGTTACCGGCAAGTCTCTTTACTCGTTCTGTAATACATCATCTCGCAACTAACTCATTAGTTGCATTGTTTGCAAGGCTTAAGTGATTTGTATTACCGAGTGGGCCCAGAGATACCTCTCTGACAATCGACAATCGGGGTGACAAATCCTAATCTCGAAATACGCCAACCCAACATGTACCTTCGGAGACACCTGTAGAGCTCCTTTATAATCACCCAGTTACGTTGTGACGTTTGGTAGCACACAAAGTGTTCCTCCGGTAAACGGGAGTTGCATAATCTCATAGTCATAGGAACATGTATAAGTCATGAAGAAAGCAGTAGCAACATACTAAACGATCGAGTGCTAAGCTAACAGAATGGGTCAAGTCAATCACATCATTCTCCTAATGATGTGATCCCATTAATCAAATGACAACTCATGTCTATGGCTTGGAAACATAACCATCTTTGATTAACGAGCTAGTCAAGTAGAGGCATACTAGTGACACTCTGTTTGTCTATGTATTCACACATGTATTATGTTTCCGGTTAATACAATTCTAGCATGAATAATAAACATTTATCATGAAATAAGGAAATAAATAATAACTTTATTATTGCCTCTAGGGCATATTTCCTTCAGATCGGCTGGATGATTCTAATCATTTCCCATAAGGGTGATATGAGCAGTGGCCTAGCCAATGGTAGGCTGGCCGGGCCATGGCACACCCAGAAGTTTTTTACTTCCATAAACACCTAACCGGCCCATCATCTGACTTGAGCAGCCCAGAAACATCCAGCCGGCTCCGCATGAGAGGAGACCTCAGGCCCGCAAAGGCTATATCTCGCTTATAGCGAGCCCGATGTATGACTCGCCTGAAGCTTGTAAAGTAATGGGCCGACCCATTAGCTTATACCGAAAACAAATAAAGTAGAGAAAAGGGTGCCGCGTGGGAATCAAACCCAGGATCGTTCAGTTGTAGCGCACTGCCGCTAGCTACCGCGCCATCGTCCGGTTCACGTTAAGTTAGTATGTCACGACCTAGCTAGTTGAAGAAAAAAGAGCCGGTCTTCCATTGTTTTTTTATCAGGTTTTCTTCATTTCTTTCTCGATTCTTACTATTTTTTTCTTGGTTTTCTTTGTTTCTTTTTTGTTTTTCACAACCATTTCTATTTCTTTTGTTTTTATTCATTTTCTTTGGTTTTGTTTTTATGTTTTGTCATTTTTCATTGGTTTTCTTTTATTTTCTCTTGGGTTTTCATTGTTTTTATAAACACATTTTTCGTATATATCTAATGTGTTCTTCTAATACACGATTAATAATTTTCAAATACAAGATTAAAAAATTAATATGCACATTTAACATTTTTAAATGCCTGATTAACATTTTTCAAATACCAGATTAACATTTTTTTGAATGCAGATCAACTTTTTTTTTCTGTAAAAACGTTGTTTTTCATATTCTTGATTGAAAATTTTCAAATACAAGCTTAACATTTTTAATACAGGGTCAATATTTTTTCTATACACACTTAACATTTTTTCAAATTCTTGATTAACATTTTTCAAATAACACTTTATAGTTTTTTGAATACATGGTCAACAGTTTTTCTATACATGTTTAACATTTTTCAAATTCTTAATTGACATTTTTTGAAGATATGGTCAATATTTTCTGAGTAAAATATTTTTTTTCAAATGCTTGGTTAACGAATTTTTTCCAAAAAATTGTGTAAAATGTTTTTTGTAATATATTTATGTATAATATTTGGAAGTATAAGTAAAAGTGTTTTTTTGTAAAAGGCATGTGCATAGTGTTCAAAACGGCATATGCATACGACTTGCAAATAGTGCGGGCTCGCTCCGCGTGCCAAGGCCGCACCATCTCTGATCGACAAACAAGAAACCGCAACACGTCAAGGCTGCACCGATAATGAATCTAGATCGACCATTTGGATCCTGCATCATACCGATACCTACATAGATCTCATTTGAAAACTGGCATATCATAACTTGGGAAAATATGTTTACCTGTTTTTGAGAAATTTGAAAAAGTTCATGAATTAAAAATATTGTGGGATTTTTATTATAAAAATACGTTCAAAATAATTGAAAAACATGGAATAAAAAAATTTCACAATTTTTATAAAATGTTCACAGACTTTAATCACGAAATTAAGAAAAAAGAAAAGGAGAGAAAAACCAACTGGGCTTAAGGGGAGTGGCGTTCTGCCTGTGGGCTGGGCCTTGCTAGCGGGGCGGCGGGCCACATTCATTCGTTGGATGACGATGGATAAAAGAAGGCCAGAGAAGAAACCAGAAGAAGAAAGAAAGAACGGCATTTTGGCTCCCCCATCGGACGGATCGGAGTTGGCGAGCGACGGAGGAACCCTAACCTATATCAGCGAAGAAGAACAGGTGCGCGCCCCAAATTCCGTGCTATTACGCAGGCGACTACCGATGGCGGCGCTTCGAGTCGCGGCGAGGAGGCTCGTCGGCGGTGGCCAGACGCCGGCGGTGGCTGTGGACAAGGCGCAACGCCGGCTCTTCCCGAGGCTGTCCCAGGTCCACCGGGTTAGGTCCACCACATCCTCCGCTGCTGCGGCGGCCAAGGTACTTTACCCCCGCCGGCTGACCAATTTCATATCTTTTTCAGTTTTGTGCGATTGTTTCTGTAACCTGGACTAGCATATGCTGTGCTAATAGCTCGTTCGATAATCCAACTCCAAAACTGAATCCAGTTCTTGCGTTTCCTCAAGAAAAAGAAAAATATAACAATTGTTCTCGACCTGGCAAGATGCATAATCAATCCGAGGACCGAATAACAAAACCCTGTATCTAAACGCTTTGATCCATGGACCGGCTAGTACTACTATTTTTCCGTTGCATGATCATTTATGTAGCAAATCTTATGCTCTACTGCAATCTGCAAAGCAGGGCTGTGATTGTGAAGATCGGGAGAAACTCCTGAGAGAGATCCATAACATGAGAGAGGAGCTGTACGATAAGGTTTCGCACGCGGAAAGGACCTACGATATCCCTGGCAGGGCAGGCAAACATATCAGTCAGCTGCGCGAGGAGCTCGCCGTGCAAGTGGATCCTAGACCCGGGGACAGCACATGGTATGTATAATCATCTTCTATTTACAAGATTTTTGTGGGGTTAACAAGTTATCTCATCTGAACCCAACCTGTAGTGCTAAATCCACTTGATCGTTGCATGCGATTTGCGACTTTGACCTTCAGCTTGTATGTGCTCATGAGCATGGCCGCTGGTAAGATCGTTGAATTGGATCCAGATGAAAAGCAATGGATCCAGAAGAAAAGAGGGGAGGCGCGCAAGCAAAGTGAAACAAAATGATTGAGGGCCATGGTTATGAACGGCACAGGTCCAATAAAAGGTTGTTAGTGTGCGAAAAATGCTAGTAATGGAGGCCGCGCTACAGGCAGGCACACACATGCAAAGCACCTGGGCATCTTACTGCACGCATCTGACATGTACGCACAACATCGGTCGCTGTAGAACTCCTGGTCCATGGGTGTGGAGACTTTACGTACCTATACCTGTGCATGCATGCATGGTGTGGACGATTGTTGGCAGCGGAGAACACTAGCAGGCAAAGTGTGTACGTGGAACATTTGCGTCCAGCGAACATCCATTGGTGTTCACCATTTGCTCGTGACTAAGCAAGCAAGATTATTTTTGATCATGTTAATTCGGATGTCTGATTTCACCAGCAAATGCACATCGATGTGTAAACTGATAAACACTAATCCTAAACAGGCGTTTCGTCATTTTTACACGCCAGGAAATCGGAGCGGTTTAGGTACATGCACGTGCTTATGTTGAATCAGATAGATCAAGCAGTTTTGACCTTGATTAATCATGCCACGGCGTCATGTTCATGCATAAGTGTTCGGTCTGCATTAACGTCTTAAGTTTCAGGAGAGACGCCCGCTCTAGTCGTACAGCAATGCGCCGCGCTCTGTGCTTCACTTTCCCTCGTTCCGGTCACTTGTGCGAATTTACTTCACGCTCACATCCACCAGCCCCTGTTGTCGTCTACCTCCACCCAACCAATTGACCGCCATGTCTCTCTGTTCTTCTCCCCCAAAGGAACACCCAAGGAACAAGGTGCGGCACCTCCACCGCCGAGCTGGCGACGGCGAGGCTTAGGGTCAGTTTGGTTGAAGGCCTGGACAAGATGCCTGGAAAAAACCCATGCCTCAGTTGTTGGAAATTTACCTGGTCAGGCGGGCCTAGCGTGCGTGCGCTTTTTGTTTCACCCTGGCCCTGCTACAGCCTTGCAGTGCAATAGCCTATGCGCGTGTATATGAACGCTTGTGTCTGTAATGATGCTAAAAAAAAACTTGATGCAAAAGATATAATATAATATTGCCAGGTGCCCTAATCACTTTTCAGGCTTCTGCATGCCAGGCTAGTATCTACTGTCCCTGGACACACCAAACAGACCCAGGCAGGTCCAGGGAAGCTCCATGCCAGACAATTCTTTGCCGACGGTCGGCGAGGCCACTTCCGAGGAACTCTGCCGCTGCATGAATAAAACTTGCAACGTCTAGACGGCTGTGTGAATTTTTTTTATGGATGTTCTGTTAATAAAATTTGTCAGTTTGACTTTTGACACGCTAGAAAATCCAGCCAGCCGAGATACTTGAGCTTGCTAATGAAGACGGTTATAGGGTACACCGTTTTTTAACAAGCGCTAGTTGAGATAACAAGCCTAGCGGCAGGGCCACGCTCATTGCACTTTTGGCATTCATGTTTACACGCGGGCACAGTACCACCGCTAGGTTGCAACAGCTTTGCGTCGTGCTGGCCGGTGCATTTTACCCCGTTTTCTTACTTCTATGGATTTACTACGCCCTAACATTAACGACCCCGATGTGTTCGGCGCACTGCTTAGTTGACCAGCCGGTGTGGAATGCGCACGACGGAGGCGAGCTATCCCAGGGTTTCCAACTGTTTACGGAGTGCGTCGACGTAGCTACTTTAGTTGGGAAGGTCACCTATGGACATTGTTATCATTCTGCGAATCAGGCAGCGCATGTGCTAACCAATTATAGTTTTTGTAATAAAATTTTGCTTAGTTCGAGTGGCGAACCTCCGGATTGTCTGGTCGCTAGGCTCGTGGACGATGTAATGCTTTTATTTATTTATTAGTAAAGCTAATCATGATGGCCTTTCTAAAAAAAACTGTGTACAGCCGCGAACCAAGATTGGTCTAACATTGTGTTCAAAGAAAAAGCTTGGTCTAACATTCAGTTAGGTCAAACATGCTCGCAGAAACTCGGTCCTTTTTTCCCTGAAGACAGCTTATAGCACACAAATTCAGTACTTAACATTTTTTTGAGGTGGACAGAAACCATACAGAACAATGGTTAATCCATGCTGCGGGGATACATTTGCAATGGAGCAAACTCCCTTAGCACGCGCATGCCAAGCCAGAGCCCATGAGGCTGCAGCTCAGTGCTTCATGCACTGAGGGGCAGTTTGGTTCGTGACCTGGGTTGCATGCCTGGGAAAAAGTAGTGCCTGGTAGTGGCTTGAAGAGCAGCAGTTTTTCTGCCTGGTGAGGCATACCTGACGGTGGAGTGTTTGGTTGGAGGCCTCAAGCCTGGGTGTGAGAAGAGCACATGAAAGACAAAAAGGTGTACTAGAGCTGAATAGAAAACGTCACATCATATGCTAATTTGAGGAATTAGCAGTCCCAGGCTGCGGTTGCTCCGGCCAGGCGTGGGGAAAAGGACGCCTGGTCCAGGCTAATGAAGCTGCCGGGTGTCAAACCAGGCTAATGAAAGTTCAGGCCAGGCTACTTTACACCTTGTCCAGGATAGCAAGCAAACATCTACCAGTTACTTCTCAGGCAGGCTTCAGGCGAGGCACCAAGTGTCCAGGATTCCAACCAAACATGCCTTGAATGCGTGTTCCAGAGGATCTTGCATCTAGCAACATAGGAGCTCCAGGGCATGCACTGTCACTTCACTAAGCAGCACATGCCTGAAACAGCGCAGACCAAACTACGCAGTGAACATAAAGCAAACGCGCTGACGGTTGTGTTATCAGTCTAATCAAGTCTGTCAACAACAAAACCGCCGGGTGATCACAAGTGCAATTTTACAAACACCCACACATTTCTCCCCATGGAGCTAGCAGTACGCCACGCATACCAACTCAGATCAAGCCAAGTGCATATATTAAGTTGAGGCCCCAACAAGTCCACGCTAGATACAAGACTGATGGGATTGCAGCACTTCTGAATTCAAGTTTAAGAAGAAGAAGAAAATATGAACTGAAATGTAGAGAAACTGAATTTAGGAACACTCTTGCTACATTTGATAAGGCAAGGCGGAATACCGTAAGCAGCTAGGTAATTTAGAAGGCCGACCCACCCGAATCTCTTGGTGGCCTTTCCCTCGGCTTTCATCACAGAAGATGCTTCCAATAGCAATCCTTCAGTTCTCTAACTCCTGGCTAACGTGAATCATTCAAAAACTACCACTTATTGGGTCGGGCAACCTGACACGTGAAATCGATGCCGGGCTACACTTCCTTCAATTAATTGTTTGTTATGTTTACTTTGGCGGAGCATTCAATCCAACTGAATAGATAGGTAGCACCAAAATAAATAAGCGCAAATGGTAAGGTTACACAGCTCGTAATACAAGCACATGATTCCAACAATTTGAATAAAAAGATTATGTCTGGTTACACATAAAAATCGCAAACTAATCCAAGTGCATCCTTATTGATGAAAAATGGTTTTCCCCGCTTTGCATTACAAAGCAACCATCTGAGACAACCAACGACATGTACAGGTGCTGAGACGGAAGCAGCACAGTCACACCGAAAAAAAATGAAAGAGAAAATACAAAAGAAACAAATGCCGATAACGGAGGATCGACAAAAACGGCGCACCCTCAGGTGCCACCGCGTCGGTGTCGGCCAAGCCAACGTGGATTTCTTCCGATCCCAACCATCACCTCAGGCACTCCGGAGCTCGCCACCAAACCGACCACCACCCTGCGCCAACACAGTCACGAAGATACCCACGCTGTCTCACCACGGCACCACGAAGTATGGCCTGCACAACGAAGAAGAGGAGCCGAGACTAGGGCAGCAACACCGTCGGCACGCGGGAGGGCTCCACCTCCACCGTCCATGATGGTAGTCAACCAGAAACAATGGCAGGAGTCTACCAGGCCCGGCCGAGCGCTCGAAGGCCCGGACAGCTCCCGCCTTCGCACTTCCAAGCTGCTCCCTTTCCTCCCCGCATAGAGGGCGTCGAGGTCGCACCGGAGCCGGCCCGCGAGGACCCAGATGGGGCCCTACGGGCCCAGATCTGGGTCGGGGGCGCGCGGCCGACCGCCCAGCACTACCGGACTGCCCCGCCGCCAAGTGGGGGCACCACCACTGCGTGCGCCGCCACCAAGACGCCGGACCGCCACCGGCCGAGCACCACCGCCACGCCCCGGGAAGGAGGAGCGCGCGGGGGGGAACGGGAGGACCCGCCGCCGCTAACACCACCCAGCCAGATCCAGGGGCGACCGCCGGTGGCGGCAGGGAGGAAGGAAGGAGGGTGGACGAGGGAAAAGGGGGCGCGTGCCGACCTAACCGCCTCCCGAGGAGACGGCGGAGGCGGTGGGACGGGCGTTGGGCGGCCGGCGGTGGCGGGGGAACCCTAGCTGGAGGAGGGGTGCTCGTGCATCCTTATTCTAACACAGATAACAAAAATCTACATACTGGACGGTGGGAACAACTCTATTCTAATAAACACAACCCAAAAATGAAAGGTCATACACAAGCCCGTCCTCATCCATAATCTCCAAATATATTTCTAAGAACTAAGGTACCACCTACCAAGTAGATCATGACATGTTCAGTTTTGAAAAAAAAAATGACGCCCTCTTGAAAAATTATCTATACATGAGCAGCTGCCATCGGGGCCCACCACTCTCAAATTTGTCAGAGCTTCTCCATGTTCTGCTTCCTTGGTAGCGTCTCCCTTGCGTAAACTCACGGACTACCATCCGGAGAGCAGATTCCTAGAAGTCAAGATGACAACAAATGCAGCTGCAGCACATCAGCAAGAAGTGCCAGCATGAAGGCAACAAATGATGTTGCTGCAAGAAGTGCCACCGAGACCATTTCAATTGCTTTTGCATAGGGAAAAGATGGATGTTAGCATTTAACACATTGATCACTTTGTAGTTTGTACAGTTAAGACATCTCCAATGCGGACCCACAAACTTCACGCATCCGCCCGGACCGCGGAAGCCATCCAACGCGGCCATGTATCGGTCCGCAACACGGTCTAGACATACTTCCTCCCGCAAATCGGAGACAAACATAGGGGACTTAGCGGGAGTTCGGATCTCTCCCAAGCCTCCTTCTGACCACCATGGCATACCCAAACTCCTCTTCCCTCGCCCACGCACGTTCCCGCCCAGCGCCAACTGCCCGCATGCAAGCCGCTGTAGAGCGTGCCGCTCCACATTGAAGACAACTCAGGGCGGTCGCGACCTCTCACTGCTTCCGTCATTGAAGTGGCGCGCCGACCAAGGGCGCCGTCCGCGACGCGTCTCTGGTGTCCGCGCCTGTTCAGTGCCAGAGATGTGTGACTGGACGGGACCGGACGGGACAGATATCTATCATGCCATTCAATGCCCTGTCCGTTCATATGCCGCCGTTAAGCAGGCTCGTCGGCCGAGAAACCCACTCCGGTGCCGCGCATTGACGCACCCGGACGCCTTGCCTCACTGGAATTCACTATTTAAAGACAGCCACACTCGGCTAACTCCACACCACAACACAAGCCGCTCCCCATCCTCCTCCCTTGTACTGCATCCGCCGTGACTGCAGGCGGCAAATCTCTATGGGAGAGCCTTTCCTTGGAGATGAAGCACATTGTGGCTTCCCTTTCCACGGAGATGAAGCACACCGTGGCCGCCCTTGCCACTGCCTGGCAGAGCCGCCGTGCCAGGCGGATGGAGGCTGGCTTGCCAGCCAGCTCGCCCGAGGTCCCCGACGATGAGAATGACATCAAGATGGAGACGGGCTCTGATGACATCATCCCAGCTCTTGTGCCTCCTGTGCATGCCGGCTTCGCCATGGAGCAGGCCCAAGCGATCATGGTGGAGGTGCAACCTACGTCGGCTCCTTTGTCGGTGTTCTGGAAGGCGCAAGAGGAATAGCGGTACAACTTCTTCCTCCTGGAGCAGCACAGGCCGGCGGAGGGCAATATCTACGGCTAGCTTCGCCGCGGAGCAGGGTGCCATCTACGATGACATCCACGCTCAAGCCGCTGCTCGGCAGGAAGTAGTTGCGGAGCCGTAGCTGCAGGAGACCGCGGATGAGAACAACACCAGCTGCACCTCCTACGCGCCGCTGACGAACTATCAGGCTACCCGGTGGGACAACGACAACGCCAGCGCCACCATTTCCATCGTGTACCTCACGTCCACCGGCGATGGACGGGTCACGGACTCCTCCGGGGATGAGTAGGCCACGGGTGGCAGCAGGACCTTATGTCCCATGTGGGCCTATCCGTCTCCCATACTCTACTCTTTCTCGCCAGATACCGCACCTTCACTTTACGGGTCTTATTGCCGGTGCTCATGGAGATGACGGATGAAGGACGACACGGGCTTGCACGCCGGGTGCCGCCGCTGTAGGATAGGTTTAGGGTCGGTCGTTTTTGTTTGAAATGTAATGAAAATCCTTCGTCTTTGTATGAAATCCGTCATGTTTATATGAAATCCGCTCATGTTTGCACGAATTTCATTTGGTTTGTTGAAAAAAGAGTTTGAAATGTATGCAACTATGGTTGGATGGCGACCTCCCGCATCGGTGAGTCCACAGACGGATGCGGGAGGTAATTTGCGGGTTGCCGTTGGAGATGCCCTAAAAGCCTACCACATTTCTACAATGATGTGCACTGATGGATATAACATGTTGCTTACGAATACCAAGAACTACAATTGACAATAAAGTTTATGAGATAGCAGGGTAAATGACCGGAAGTTTTAGAAAAACAGAGGAATAATATTAACTGTGGTGTTCACATGAACCAGGAATAATATTAACTGTGGTGTTCACATGAACCATCCAATGATACTATTTGAAATGCATGATAGCATCAATGACTATTAGAGAAAATATATCAACTTCAGATTATTTCTTCAGCTCCAATTAAAATCCAAGCAATTTATAGTTTCACGGTGCGGACATCCCCAAAATCTAGAAAAGAAATGGACCCGATGGAGGGAGTAAATCTAATATGAACGGGAGCATCCTAGCACTTCATAGATTTGCCAATCACACTTGAACCTCACCAAGGATACATCTCACGGGTGCTATAAACCCGGACGGAGGGAGTAGATCTAATGTATTGACCACCAATGTAGTAAACCCAGACAGAGAGACGTGGTCTTCTTCGGAGGCGTCTGGCAATGGCTGTGATATGGCCTTGAGGCTCTGAGTCTAGCTACCTCACCATTCATGGTTGGAGGATCACTACTAGGAAAAGAACTATAGATGGAATTGACACTAATGACGCATCAGACATGTGGTGCGCCATTACTATATACTAATGGCGCACCATGTGTTGGTGCGCCATTAGTGTCCAAATACTAATGGCGCATCACATTCACGGTGCGCCATTAGTAAAAAAAAATAATTTTTTTCAAAACTACTAATGGCACACCGTGGGGATGGTGCGCCATTACTAGTTGGCCACCACTTCCACCGAATGCACCCCTCCGGTGGACCGTCTTTTCAGTTTTAAAAAATAAAAAAATGATGGAAATATAAAAAAATAAAAGAAAATAAGTTTCCCATGTGATATGTGGTCTAGTTGTTGTGAAAATTTACAAATATGAATTTCGACTTTATTTGCGAAATCTCTCGAGAATTTGTAAAATGGGCATAACTTTTGCGTACGAACTCGGATGAAAAAGTATTTTATATGAAAAATCATCTACTCAAAAAGTTACATCCGAATTTAACAAGGGAAACTCCGTTAAACATGTTCAAAATCCTCAAAAACCTAACAGAAAAAAAGATACGAGACTTTTAAGATCTGGAGAGGCAAAAAAATCAAAAAAAATTCAAACTTACTAATGACGCACCTACCCATGGTGCGCCATTACTATCTTCCCGCCCTCAAAATTCAAAATAAGTCAAAAAAAATAAAAAAATTTTTACTAATGGCGCACCTGCCCATGGTGCGCCATTAGTATCTTCCCGCCTTCAAAATTCAAAATAAATCAAAAAAATAAAAAAAGTTACTAATGGCGCACCTGCCCGCGGTGCGCCATTACTATGCCGTATATATGGCTGGGCGTGGTCCTCTCCTCCTTACCTCTTCATTTTTCTCCTCCACTCCACCTCTCCTCCACTCCATCTCCTCCTCTCCTCCACTCCATCTTCCTTTCTCTCCTCCACCATACTACCCTCCTCCTCTCCGGCGACCTCCTCCTCCTCTCCGGCGACCTCCTCCTCCCTCCTTTCCTCCCCTCCCCTCCCCTCACGGTTTCTCCTCCCTCCTCTCCGGTGAGCTCCTCCTCCCTCCTTTCCTCCCATCCCCTCATGGTTTCTCCTTCCTCCTCTCCGATGCTCCGGTGAACTCCTCTCCGGCGACCTCCTCCTCTCCGGCGAACTCCTCCTCCTTCTCTCCGGCGATGTAGGCGAGCGCCTCTCCGGTGACCTCCTCCTCCTCCTCTCCGGTGAACTCCTCTCCGGCAAAAGAACGTACAAGATCCAAAAACAGGAACAAAATTTGAAATAATATCGTGCCAAAAAACGAGCAAAAAAACAAGCAAAAAATGGGCAAAAAAATCACGATCCAGATCCAAATTCAAAATTCAAAAATAGCAATGGCGCACGATGGGGGTTAGACAGTGCGCAACTACTATTTTCCCGCCTTCAAAATTCAAAAATACTAATGGCGCACCAGTGGCCTATACTAATGGCACATCGTGGCCTATACTAATGGCGCACCAGTGGTGCGCCATTAGTAAAAAATACTAGTGGCGTGATACTAATGGCGCACCAGTGATGCGCCATTAGTAGGCAAAACTGGTGCGCCATTAGTAGCCCTTTTCCTCGTAGTGGATGGAAAAGGCGAGACCTTTTGTTAGTGTGCAGTTGGTGGCACCTCCCCACCTGCTCGTCTGGTGAGTACGTTGGTGTCTGTGTGTGCATGTGTCCCTCCTTCAGGGAGGTTGTACCTGTACTATTGTTCTCTTCCTATTTAATGAAATGAAACGCAGAATCTAATGTGTTTTCTCAAAAATATTGCTAACTAAATTGTCTATAATTTCTGGAGTGTATTTTGAACAGAGGAAATTGTTTAGTAAATGTACGATAAAATCTTGAGGTCGTTATCATTGACCATCTGAAAGATCGAGGATGTCGCCTAGAGGGGGGTGAATAGGCGCTTTAAAATAATTACGGTTAGGCTTGAACAAATGCGGAATAAACCTAGCGGTTAATTTGTCAAGCACAAAACCTACAACAACTAGGCTCATCTATGTGCACCAACAACTTATGCTAAGCAAGACAAATAACTAAATGATAGCAAGATATATAATAAGAAATAATATGGCTATCACAAAGTAAAGTGCATAAGTAAAGGGCTCGGGTAAGAGATAACCGAGGCACGCGGAGACGGCGATGTATCCCGAACTTCACACCCTTGTGGATGCTAATCTTCTTTTGGAGCGGTGTGGAGGCACAATGCTCCCCAAGAAGCCACTAGGGCCACCGTAATCTCCTCATGCCCTCGCACAATACAAGATGTCGTGATTCCACTAAGGGACCCTTAAGGGCGCTCACCGAACCCGTACAAATGGCAACCCTTGGGGGTGGTCACCGAACCCGTACACTTTGGCAACCCTTGGGGGTGGTCACCGGAACCCGTCAAATTGCTCGGGGTGATCTCCACAACCTAATTGGAGACCCCGACGCTTGCCCAGAGCTTTACACCACAATGATTGAGCTCCGAACACCACCAACCGTCTAGGGCACCCAAGCACCCAAGAGGAACAAGCTCAAGGGTACCAAGCACCCAAGAGTAATAAGCTTCTCAACTTGTAACTTCCACGTATCACTGTGGAGAACTCAAACTGATGCACCAAATGCAATGGCAAGGGCACATGGAGTGCCCAAGTCCTTTTCTCCTGAATCCCACCAAACCAACTAATGCTAGGGAGGAAAATGAGAGGAAGAACAAGAAGGAGAAGACCAAAAACTCCAAGATCTGGATCCGAGGGGTTCCCCTCACATAGAGGAGAAAGTGATTGGTGGAAATGTGGATCTAGATCTCCTCTCTCTCTTTTCCCCCCAAAACTAGTAAGAATCCATGGAGGGATTGAGAGAGAGAGCAACCTCGAAGAAAGTCAACAATGGGGGAAGAACACGAGCTAAAGGGATAAGGTCGGAAGAATACCCCTTTTATAGGTGGGGCAAAAATCCAACCGTTATCCCCACTTCAGCCCGCACCAAGCGGTACTACCGTTGGCACCAGCAGTACTACCGCGAGCCCCAATGGTACTACCGTTGTTACAGTTGTTGTCGTCCGCGCTAGATTCATAGTAACTTAGACGGCGCGGCGGGCGTCCGGCACAAGTACGGCGCCACCGGCCTCTGATGTAAATACGGCGCAGAGGACCTCTACCCACTCCTGGCGAGGAATGGGGGTACTGACGGGGCATGTACCTAGCTTCGACGCCCTGTCAACAGTAGGCAAGTTTCAATGGATCCGCTCTTATTGTTGTTGGAAATATGCCCTAGAGGCAATAATAAATTAGTTATTATCATATTTCCTTGTTCATAATAATCGTTTTTATCCATGCTAGAATTGTATTGATAGGAAACTCAGATACATGTGTGGATACATAGACAACACCATGTCCCTAGTAAACCTCTAGTTGACTAGCTCATTGATCAATAGATGGTTACGGTTTCCTGACCATGGACATTGGATGTCGTTGATAACGGGATCACATCATTAGGAGAATGATGTGATGGACAAGACCCAATCCTAAGCCTAGCACAAAGATCGTGTAGTTCGTATGCTAAAGCTTTTCTAATGTCAAGTATCATTTCCTTAGACCATGAGATTGTGCAACTCCCGGATACCCTAGGAATGCTTGGGGTGTGCCAAACGTCACAACGTAACTGGGTGGCTATAAAGGTACACTACATGTATCTCTGAAAGTGTCTGTTTGGTTGGCACGAATCGAGACTGGGATTTGTCACTCTGTGTGACGGAGAGGTATTTCTGGGCCCACTCGGTAGGACATCATCATATGCGCAATGTGACCAAGGAGTTGATCACGGGATGATGTGTTACGGAACGAGTAAAGAGACTTGCCGGTAACGAGATTGAACAAGGTATCGGATACCAACGATCGAATCTTGGGCAAGTACAATACCGCTAGACAAAGGGAATTGAATACAGGATTGATTGAATCCTCGACATCGTGGTTCATCCGATGAGATCATCGTGGAACATGTGGGAGCCAACATGGGTATCCAGATCCCGCTGTTGGTTATTGGCCGGAGAGGTGTCTCGGTCATGTCTGCATGGTTCCCGAACCCGTAGGGTCTACACACTTAAGGTTCGATGACGCTGGGGTTATAGGGAATAGATATACGTGGTTACCAAATGTTGTTCGGAGTTCCAAATGAGATCCTGGACATCACGAGGAGTTCCGGAATGGTCCGGAGGTAAAGATTTATATATGGGAAGTCCTGTTTTGGTCACCGGAAAAGTTTTGGGTACTATCGGTAACGTACCGGGACCACCGAGAGGGTCCCGGGGGTCCACCAGGTGGGGCTACCTGCCCTAGAGGGCTGCGTGGGCCAAGTGTGAGAGGGGACCAGCCCCAGGTGGGCTGGTGCGCCCCCCACCAGGGCCCAAGGCGAAGAGAAAAGGGGGAAACCCTAGGCTCAGATGGGCCTAAGGCCCACCTAGTGATGCGCCCCTCCTCTCTCCCCCCTTGGCCGCCCCCTAGATGGGATCTAGGGCTGGCCGCCACCCCTAGGGGTGGAAACCTAGGTGGGGGCGCAGACCCTCCCTTTCCCCTATATATAGTGGGGTTTTGGGCTGCCATACACACGGGAACATCTCCTTCTTGGCGCAGCCCGACCCTCTCCCTCCTCGTCTCTTGCGGTGCTTGGCGAAGCCCTGCTGGACTACCACGCTCCTCCACCACCACCACGCCGTCGTGCTGCTGCTGGATGGAGTCTTCCCCAACCTCTCCTTCTCCCCTTGCTGGATCAAGGCATAGGAGACGTCACCGGGCTGTACGTGTGTTGAACGCGGAGGTGCCGTCCGTTCGGCACTAGGATCATCGGTGATTTGGATCACGGCGAGTACGACTCCATCAACCCCGTTCACTTGAACGCTTCCACTTAGCGATCTACAAGGGTATGTAGATGCACTCTCCTTCCCTCGTTGCTAGATTACTCCATAGATAGATCTTGGTGTTGCGTAGAAAATTTTGAATTTCTGCTACGTTCCCCAACAGTGGCATCATGAGCTAGGTTTATGCGTAGTTTCTATGCACGAGTAGAACACAAAGTAGTTGTGGGCGTCGATTTTATCAATTTACTTGCCGTTACTAGTCTTATCTTGATTCGGCGGCATTGTGGGATGAAGCGGCCCGGACCAACCTTACACGTACGCTTACGTGAGACCGGTTCCACCGACTGACATGCACTAGTTGCATAAGGTGGCTGGCGGGTGTCTGTCTCTCCCACTTTAGTCGGATCGGATTCGATGAACAGGGTCCTTATGAAGGGTAAATAGAAATTGGCAATTCATGTCGTGGTTTTGGCGTAGGTAAGAAATGTTCTTGCTAGCAACCTATAGCAGCCACGTAAAAACTTGCAACAATAATTAGAGGACGTCTAACTTGTTTTTGCAGCAAGTGTTTTGTGATGTGATATGGCCAAAGGATGTGATGAATGATATATGTGATGTATGCGATGATCATGTTCTTGTAATAGGAATCACGACTTGCATGTCGATGAGTATGACAACCGGCAGGAGCCATAGGAGTTGTCTTAATTTATTTATGACCTGCGTGTCAACATAAACGTCATGTAATTACTTTACTTTATTGCTAACCGTTAGCTGTAGTAGTAGAAGTAATAGTTGGCGAGACAACTTCATGAAGACACGATGATGGAGATCATGGTGCCATGCTGGTGACGATGATGATCATGGAGCCCCAAAGATGGAGATCAAAAGGAGCAAAATGATATTGGCCATATCATGTCACTTTTTGATTGCATGTGATGTTTATCATGCTTTTTGCATCTTAGTTGCTTAGAACAGCGGTAGTAAATAAGATGATCCCTCATTAAAATTTCAAGAAAGTGTTCCCCCTAACTGTGCACCGTTGCGAAAGTTCGTCGTTTCGAAGCACCACATGATGATCGGGTGTGATAGATTCTAACGTTCACATACAATGGGTGTAAGACAGATTTACACATGCGAAACACTTAGGTTGACTTGACGAGCCTAGCATGTACAGACATGGCCTCGGAACACAAGAGACCGAAAGGTCGAGCATGAGTCGTATGGTAGATACGATCAACATGAAGATGTTCACCGATGATGACTAGTCCGTCTCACGTGATGATCGGACACGGCCTAGTTGACTCAGATCATGTAATCACTTAGATGACTAGAGGGATGTCTATCTGAGTGGGAGTTCATAAGATGAACTTAATTATCCTGAACATAGTCAAAAGGTCTTCGCAAATTATGTCGTAGCTCGCGCTTCAGTTCTACTGTTTAGATATGTTCCTAGAGAAAATTTAGTTGAAAGTTGATAGTAGCAATTATGCAGACTAGGTCCGTAAACTGAGAATTATCCTCATTGTTTCATAGAAGGTTTATGTCCTTAATGCACCGCTCAGTGTGCTGAACCTCGAACGTCGTCTGTGGATGTTGCGAACATCTGACATACACGTTTTGATAACTACGTGATAGTTCAGTTAAACGGTTTAGAGTTGAGGCACCGAAGACGGTTTTGAAACGTCGCGAAACATATGAGATGTTTCGAGGGCTGAAATTGGGATTTCAGGCTCGTGCCCATGTCAAGAGGTATAAGACCTCCGACGATTTTCTTAGCCTGCAAACTAAGGGAGAAAAGCTCAATTGTTGAGCTTGTGCTCAGATTGTCTGAGTACAACAATCATTTGAATCGACTGGGAGTTGATCTTCCAGATGAGATAGTGATGTTTCTCTGAAGTCATTACCACCAAGCTGCTAGAGCTTCATGATGAACTATAATATATCAGGGACATATACGATGATCCTTGAGGTATTCGCGATGTTTGACACCACAAAAGTAGAAATCAAGAAGGAGCATCAATTGTTGATGGTTGGTGAAACCACTAGTTTCAAGAAGGGCAAGGGCAAGAAGGGATACTTCATGAAACAGCAAATCAGCTGCTGCTCTAGTGAAGAAACACAAGGTTGAACCCAAACCCGAGACTAAGTGCTTCTGTAATAAGGGGAACAGCCACTGGAGCAGAATTACCCTAGATACTTGGTAGATGAGAGGGCTGGCAAGGTCGATAGAAGTATATTGGATATACATTGTGTTAATGTGTACTTTACTAGTACTCCCAGTAGCACCATGGTATTAGATACCGGTTCGGTTGCTAAGTGTTAGTAACTCAAAATAAAAGGCTGCGGAGTAAACGGAGACTAGCCAAAGGTAAGACGATGATATGTGTTGGAAGTGTTTCCAAGGTTGATGTGATCAAGCATCGCACGCTCCGTTTACCATCGGGATTGGTGTTAAACCTAAATAATTGTTATTTGGTGTTTGCGTTGAGCATAGACATGATTGGATTATGTTTATTGCAATACGGTTATTTGTTTAAGGAGAATAACAGTTACTCTGTTTATTTGAATAATACCTTCAATGGTCTTGCACCTAAAATGAATGGTTTATCGAATCCCGATCGTAGTAATACACATGTTCATGCCAAAAGATATAAGATAGTAATGATAGTACCACATACTTGTGGCACTGCAATTTTAGTCACAATGGTATAAAACGCATGAAGAAGCTCCATGTTGATGGATCTTTGGACTCGCTTGATTTTGAATCACTTGAGACATGCAAATCATGCCACATGAGCAAGATGACTGAAAGGCCTCGTTTTAAGTAAGATGGAACAAGAAAGCAACTTGTTGGAAGTAATACATCTTGATGTGTGCAGTCCAATGAGTGCTGAGGCATGTAGTGGATATCGTTATATTCTTACTTCACAGATGATTTGAGCAGATGCTGAGTATATTTACTTGATGAATCATGAGTCTGAATTATTGAAAGGTTCAAGTAATTTCAGGGGTGAAGTTGAAGATCGTCGTGACAAGAGGATAAAATATCTATGATATGATCATAGAGATGAATATCTGAATTACGAGTTTGGCACAGAATTAAGACATTGTGGAAATTGTTTCACAACCAATACAGCCTGGAACACCATAGTGTGATGGTGTGTCCGAACATCATAACTGCACCCTATTGGATATGATGCATACCATGATGTCTCTTATCGAATTACCACGATAGTTTATGGGTTAGGCATTAGAGACAACCACATTCACTTTAAATAGGGTACCACGTAATTCCGATGAGATGACACCGTATGAACTATGGTTTAGAGAAACCTAAGCTGTCATTTCTTAAAAGTTTGGGACTGCGACGCTTATGTGAAAAAGTTTCAGGCTGATAAGCTCGAACCCAAAGTGGATAAATTCATCTTCATAGGACACCCAAAACAGTTGGGTATACCTCCTGTCTCAGATCCAAAAGCAATAGGGATTGTTTCTCGAATCGGGTCCTTTCTCGGGGAAAGGTTTCTCTCGAAAGAATTGAGTGGGAGGAAGATAGAACTTGATAAGGTTGTTGAACCTTTACTTCAACCAGAGAGTAGCGCAGCACAGGAAAAATGTTTTTGTGGCACCTGCCTCAGTTGAAGAGAAAGCTAATGATGATGATCTTGGAGCTTCAGATCAAGTTACTATCGAACCTCATGGGTTGACAAGGGTGTGTACAACTTCTAAGTGGTAACCCTATCTTAAAGGTCACGTTGTTGGACAACGATGAACCTATGAGCTATGGAGAAGCGATGGTGGCCCCGAATTCCGAAAATTGGCTCGAGGCCATAAAATCTGAGAGAGGATCCATGTATGAAAACAAAGTGTAGACTTTGGAAGAACTACTTGATGGTCGTAAGGCTGTTAGGTACATGTGGATTTTAAGAAGAAGACAGACGTGGACGGTAATGTCATCGTCTATGAAGCTCGACTTATGGCGAAGATTTTTTCACAAGTTCAAGCAGTTGACTACGATGAGATTTTCTCACCCGTAGCGATGCTTAAGTCCGTCGGAATCATGTTAGCATAAGCTGCATTTATGAAATCTGGCAGATGGATGTCAAAACAAGTTTCCTTACCAGTTTTCGTAAGGAAAGGTTGTATGTGATACAATCAGAAAGGTTTTGTCGATCCTAAGGATGCTAAAAGGTATGCTAGCTCCAGCGATCCTTCCATGGACTAGAGCAAGCATCTTGGAGTCGGAATATATACTTTGATGGAGTAATCAAAGTTTATGGGTTTATACAAAGTTTGTTAGAAACTTGTATTTACAATAAAGTGAGTGGGAGCACTACAACATTTCTGATAAGTATATGTGGATGACATATTGTTGATCCGAAATGATGTAGAATTTCTGGAAAGCATATAGGGTTATTTGAAAGGTATTTTTTAATGGAAAACCTGGATTAAGCTACTTGAACATTGAGCATCAAGATCTATAAGGATAGATAAAAAAAATGCTTAATGGTACTTTCAAATGAGCACATACCTTGACATGATCTTGAAGGTGTTCAAGATGGATCAACCAAAGAAGGAGTTCTTGCCTGAGTTGTAAGGTATGAAGTTAAGACTTAAAGCTCGACCACGACAGAAGAAAGAGGAAGGACGAAGGTCGTCCCCTATGCTTTTGTCATAGGCTCTATACGGTATGCCATGCTGAGTACCGCACCTAATGTGTGCCTTGCCACATGTCTGGCAAGAGGGTACATAGGTGATCTAGGAGTAGATCACCAGATAGCGGTCAAAATTATCCTTAGAGGAATAAGGATATGTTTCTCGGTTATGGAGGTGATAAAGAGTTCGACGTAAAGAGTTACGTCGATGCAAGCTTAACACCTATCCGGATAGTTCTGAGTAGAGATACCGGATACGTATAATGGAGCAACAATTTAGAATAGCTCCAAGTAGAACAGTTATTTGAAATGGCTACAAATATAGCCCAGTAGCTGCATATACAAGATGACATAGGGATTTGCGAAGTACATACGGATCTGAATGTTGCAGACCCGTTGACTAAAACCTCTCTCACAAGCATAACATGATTAAACCCAGAACTCTTTGGGTGTTAGTCACATGGGGATGTGACCTTGAGTGTTAATCACATAGCGATGTGAACTGGATTATTGACTCTAGTGCAAGTGGGAGACTGTTGGAAATATGCCCTAGAGGCAATAATAAATTAGTTATTATCATATTTCCTTGTTCATAATAATCGTTTTTATCCATGCTAGAATTGTATTGATAGGAAACTCAGATACATGTGTGGATACATAGACAACACCATGTCCCTAGTAAACCTCTAGTTGACTAGCTCGTTGATCAATAGATGGTTACGGTTTCCTGACCATGGACATTGGATGTCGTTGATAACGGGATCACATCATTAGGAGAATGATGTGATGGACAAGACCCAATCCTAAGCCTAGCACAAAGATCGTGTAGTTCGTATGCTAAAGCTTTTCTAATGTCAAGTATCATTTCCTTAGACCATGAGATTGTGCAACTCCCGGATACCGTAGGAATGCTTTGGGTGTGCCAAACGTTACAACGTAACTGGGTGGCTATAAAGGTACACTACAGGTATCTCCGAAAGTGTCTGTTGGGTTGGCACGAATCGAGACTGGGATTTGTCACTCTGTGTGACGGAGAGGTATCTCTGGGCCCACTCGGTAGGACATCATCATATGCGCAATGTGACCAAGGAGTTGATCATGGGATGATGTGTTACAGAATGAGTAAAGAGACTTGCCGGTAACGAGATTGAACAAGGTATCGGATACCGACGATCGAATCTCGGGCAAGTACAATACCGCTAGACAAAGGGAATTGAATACGGGATTGATTGAATCCTCGACATCGTGGTTCATACGATGAGATCATCGTGGAACATGTGGGAGCCAACATGGGTATACAGATCCCGCTGTTGGTTATTGGCCGGAGAGGTGTCTCGGTCATGTCTGCATGATTCCCGAACCCGTAGGGTCTACACACTTAAGGTTCGATGATGCTAGGGTTATAGGGAATAGATATACGTGGTTTTCGAATGTTGTTCAGAGTCCCGGATGAGATCCCGGACATCACGAGGAGTTCCGGAATGGTCCGGAGGTAAAGATTTATATATGGGAAGTCCTGTTTTGGTCACCGGAAAAGTTTCGGGTACTATCGGTAATGTACCGGGACCACCGGGAGGGTCCCGGGGGTCCACCAGGTGGGGCTACCTGCCCTAGAGGGCTGCGTGGGCCAAGTGTGAGAGGGGACCAGCCCCAGGTGGGCTGGTGCGCCCCCCACCAGGGCCCAAGGCGAAGAGAAAAGGGGGAAACCCTAGGCCCAGATGGGCCTAAGGCCCACCTAGTGGTGCGCCCCCCTCTCTCCCCCCCTTGGCCGCAGCCTATCAGCGCGGACGTGCCTAGCTTGCTCTGCTGCGCGTCATCGATCATGTTGTGTGGCGAGCTGCAGTCTCTCGGCGCTGACATGCCTATCTTGATCTGCGGCGCTAAAGCGCTATGCGCCAAGGGTCTGCTCAACCCTGGCAATGACTCGCATCACGGCTTGTCCATCACGTTTCCGAGGAGCGCCCCGACCTCGACGGGCTGTGGCGCCTGCTCATTTTCCTCGTCGACGAGGTTGATGGCAGAGGCGGCGCTTTGGTGGGTTGGCATGCTTGGAAAAGGTGGATGTGCTACAAGCTGCGCTTGTTGCCTCCGTGTGTCGTGCGCCGCCTAGATTTATGCACAATATCACTGGGTGGCGGGAAACAGTGAGAAAATGACGGGAAACAATGGCGTGTTCATAAAATGCCATCAATTAATGGAAACTTAGAATAAAAGGAACATCGAGCTAGCACAAGAAGTAGATGATGATCAGATGATCGTTTATCCTAGTTAATTATGCATGTAATAGTTTACTTTGGTGTGTGGAAATGTCATGTGTGTACTAGCCACCTATGTAATTGGATGTTTGCCACGTATTATGAAGGAAATATGACCTAGAGGCAATAATAAAGTTATTATTTATATTTCCTTATATCATGATAAATGTTTATTATTCATGCTAGAATTGTATTAACCGAAAACTTGATACATATGTGGATACATAGACAAAACACAGTGTTCCCAATAAGTTTCTACTAGACTAGCTCGTTAATCAAAGATGGTTAAGTTCCTAGCCATAGACATGTGATGTCATTTGATAAACGGTATCACATCATTAGGAGAATGATGTGATGAACAAGACCCATCCGTTAGCTTAGCATAATGATCGCTAAGTTTTATTGCTATTGCTTTCTTCATGTCATATACATATTCCTTTGACTATGGCATTATGCAACTCCCGGATACCGGAGGTCACAACGTAACTGGGTGATTATAAAGATGCTCTGCAGGTATATTCGAAGGTATTTGTTGGGTTGGCATAGATCGAGATTAGAATTTATCACTTCAAGTATCAGAGAGGTATCTCTAGGCCCTCTTGGTAATGCACATCATGATGAGCCTTGCAAGCAATGTGAATAATGAGTTAGTTGCGGGATGATGCATTAAGGAACGAGTAAAGAGACTTGCCGGTAACAAGATTGAACTAGGTATGAAGATACCGATGATCGAATCTCGGGCAAGTAACATACCGATGACAAAGGGAATAATGTATGTTGTCATTACGGTACGACCGATAAAGATCTTCATAGAATATGTAGGAACCAATATGAGCATCCAAGTTCTGCTGTTGGTTATTGACCGAAGAGGTGTCTCGGTCATGTCTACATAGTTCTCGAACACGTAGGGTCCGCACGCTTAACACTCGATGATGATTTTGTATTATATGAGTTATGTGATTTGGTGATCGAATGTTGTTCGGAGTCCCGGATGAGATCACGTACATGACGAGGAGTCTCAAAATGATCGAGAGGTAAAGATTCATATATAGGACGATAGTATTTGGACACCTGAAGTGTTTCGGGGGTACCGAGTGTTGGGGAACGTAGCAGAAATTCAAAAATTTTCCTACGTGTCACCAAGATCTATCTATGGAGAAACCAGCAACGAGGGGAAGGAGAGTGCATCTACATACCCTTGTAGATCGCTAAGCGGAAGCGTTCAAGAGAATGGGGTTGATGGAGTCGTACTCGTCGTGATCCAAATCACCGATGACCAAGTGCCGAACGGACGGCACCTCCGTGTTCAACACACGTACAGCCCGGAGACGTCTCCCATGCCTTGATCCAGCAAGGAGAGAGGGAGAGATTGAGGAAGACTCCATCCAGCAGTAGCACAACGGCGTGGTGGTGATGGAGGAGCGTGGCAATCCTGCAGGGCTTCGCCAAGCACCACGGGAGAGGAGAAGAACTTGGGAGAGAGGGAGGGCTGCACCAAAGGCAAAAGGGTGTGTCTTGAGAGGCCCTCCATCCCCACTATATATAGGGAGCCCAAGGGGGGGGGGGCGCCGGCCCTAGGAGATCCAATCTCCTAGGGGGGCGGCGGCCAAGGGAGGTTTCCCTCCCCCCCCCAAGGCACCTAGGGGCGCCTTCCCCTTGTGGGACTCTTCCTTTCTTGAAACCCTAGGCGCATGGGCCTCTTGGGGCTGGTGCCCTTGGCCCATGTAGGCCAAGGCGCACCCCCCTACAGCCCATGTGCCCCCCCGGGGCAGGTGGCCCCACCCGGTGGACCCCCGGGACCCTTCCGGTGGTCTCGGTACAATACCGATGACCCCGAAACTTGTCCCGATGGCCGAAATAGGATTTCCTATACATAAATATTTACCTCCGGACCATTCCGGAACTCCTCGTGACGTCCGGGATCTCATCCGGGACTCCGAACAACATTCGGTAACCACATACAAACTTCGTTTATAACCCTAGCGTCATCGAACCTTAAGTGTGTAGACCCTACGGGTTCGGGAGACATGCAGACATGACCGAGACATTCTCCAGTCAATAACCAACAGCGGGATCTGGATACCCATGTTGGCTCCCACATGTTTCACGATGATCTCATCGGATGAACCACGATGTCAAGGACTTAATCAATCCCGTATACAATTCCCTTTGTCTATCGGTACGATACTTGCCCGAGATTCGATCGTCGGTATCCCGATACCTTGTTCAATCTCGTTACCGACAAGTCTCTTTACTCGTTCCGTAACACATCATCCCGTGATCAACTCCTTGATCATATTGTGCACATTATGATGATGTCCTACCGAGTGGGCCCAGAGATACCTCTCCGTCACACGGAGTGACAAATCCCAGTCTCGATTCGTGCCAACCCAACAGACACTTTTGGAGATACCTGTAGTGCACCTTTGTAGTCACCCAGTTACGTTGTGACGTTTGGTACACCCAAAGCATTCCTACGGTATCCGGGAGTTGCACAATCTAATGGTGTAAGGAAATGATACTTGACATTAGAAAAGCTTTAGCATACGAACTACACGATCTTTGTGCTAGGCTTAGGATTGGGTCTTGTCCATCACATCATTCTCCTAATGATGTGATCCCGTTATCAATGGCATCCAATGTCCATGGTCAGGAAACCCTAACCATCTATTGATCAACGAGCTAGTCAACTAGAGGCTTACTAGGGACATGATGTTGTCTATGTATCCACACATGTATCTGAGTTTCCTATCAATACAATTCTAGCATGGATAATAAACGATTATCATGAACCAGGAAATATAATAATAACTAATTTATTATTGCCTCTAGGGCATATTTCCAACACCGAGTACGTATCGGGTCACCGAAAGGGGTTCCGGGCAACCCTCGGCAAACTATATGGGCCTAATGGGCCAAGAGAGGGATAGACCAGCCCCTAAGGGGCTGGTGCGCCCCCTATAGGCCGAATAGGAGGAGATGGAAAGGAAGGGGAGGGAGAAGGAAAGGGGTGTTGGGGAACGTAGCAGAATTTTAAAATTTTCTACGCATCACCAAGATCAATCTATGGAGTCATCTAGCAACGAGGAAGAGAGTACATACCCTTGTAGATCGCGCACGGAAGCGTTCAAAAGAAATGGGTTGATGGAGTCGTAATCGTCGTGATCCAAATCACCGATGACCTAGCGCCGAACGGACGGCACCTCCGCGTTCAACACATGTACGGTTGGGAAGACGTCTCCTCCAACTTGATCCAGCAAGGGGGAAGGAGAGGTTGATGAAGATCCAGCAGCACGACGACGTGGTGGTGGAAGCAACGGTGATCTCGGCAGGGCTTCACCAAGCATAGGGAGACGGAGGAGTGTCACGGGAGGGAGAGGAAGAGGCCAGGGGCTAGGATGCGTCTGCCCTCCCTCCCCCCCCCACTATATATAGGGTCCCTAGGGGGGCGGCGGCCAAGGGTTGGCTTGCCCCCAAGGCAAGTGGGGCGCCCCCCACCCCTAGGGTTTCCAACCCTAGGCGCAGGGGGAGGCCCAAGGGGGGCGCACCAGCCCACTAGGGGCTGGTTCCCCTCCCACTTCAGCCCATGGGGCCCTCCGGGATAGGTGGCCCCACCCGGTGGACCCCCGGGACCCTTCCGGTGGTCCCGGTACAATACCGATTACCCCTGAAACTTTTCCGATGGCCGAAACTTGACTTCCTATATATAAATCTTCACCTCCGGACCATTCCGGAACTCCTCGTGACGTCCTCTTTCGGGTTACCGTATACTAATATCTCAACAACCCTAGCGTCACCGGACCTTAAGTGTGTAGACCCTACGGGTTCGGGAGACACGCAGACATGACCGAGACGACTCTCCGGTCAATAACCAACAGCGGGATCTGGATACCCATGTTGGCTCCCACATGCTCCTCGATGATCTCATCGGATGAACCATGATGTCAAGGATTCAATCAATCCGTATACAATTCCCTTTGTCAATCGGTACGTTACTTTCCTGAGACTCGATCGTCGGTATCTCAATACCTCGTTCAATCTCGTTACCGGCAAGTCACTTTACTCGTACCATAATGCATGATCCTGTGATCAACCACTTGGTCATATTGAGCTCATTATGATGATGCATTACCGAGTGGGCCCAGAGATACCTCTCCGTCATACGGAGTGACAAATCCCAGTCTCAATTCGTGCCAACCCAACAGACACTTTCGGAGATACCTGTAGTGTACCTTTATAGTCACCCAGCTACGTTGTGACGTTTGGCACACCCAAAGCACTCCTACGGTATCCGGGAGTTGCACAATCTCATGGTCTAAGGAAATGTTACTTGATATTCGGAAAAGCTATAGCAAACGAACTACACGATCTTTGAGCTATGCTTAGGATTGGGTCTTGTCCATCACATCATTCTCCTAATGATGTGATCCCGTTATCAATGACATCCAATGTCCATAGTCAGGAAACCATGACTATATTTTGATCAACGAGCTAGTCAACTAGAGGCTCACTAGGGATGTGTTGTGGTCTATGTATTCACACATGTATTATGATTTTCGGATAACACAATTATAGCATGAACAATAGACAATTATCATGAACAAAGAAATATAATAATAACCATTTTATTATTGCCTCTAGGGCATATTTCCAACAGTTTCCCACTTGCACTAGAGTCAATAGTCTAGTTACATTGTGATGAATCGAACACCCATGCAGTTCTGGTGTTGATCATGTTTTGCTCTAGGGAGAGGTTTAGTCAATGGATCTGCCACATTCAGGTCCGTATGTACTTTACAAATATGCATGTCTCCATTTTGAACACTTTCACGAATGGAGTTGAAGCGACACTTGATATGCCTGGTCTTCCTGTGAAACCTGGGCTCCTTGGCAAGGGCAATAGCTCCAGTATTGTCACAGAAGAGAGTCATCGGGCCCGACGCATTAGGTATGACTCCTAGGTTGGTAATGAACTCCTTCACCCAGATTGCCTCTTGTGCTGCCTCCGAGGCTGGCATGTACTCCGCTTCACATGTAGATCCCGCCACAACGCTTTGCTTGCAACTGCACCAGCTTACTGCCCCACCATTCAAAATATACACGTATCCGGTTTGTGACTTAGAGTCATCCAGATCTGTGTCGAAGCTAGCATCGACGTAACCCTTTACGACGAGCTCTTCATCACCTCCATAAATGAGAAACATATCCTTAGTCCTTTTCAGGTACTTCAGGATATTCTTGACCGCTGTCCAGTGTTCCATGCCAGGATTACTTTGGTACCTTCCTACCAAACTTACGGCAAGGTTTACATCAGGTCTGGTACACAGCATAGCATACATGATAGACCCTATGGCCGAGGCATAGGGGACGACACTCATCTTTTCTCTATCTTCTGCCGTGGTCGGGCATTGAGCCATGCTCAATCTCGTACCTTCAATACAGGCAAGAACCCCTTCTTTGACTGATCCATTTTGAACTTCTCCAATATCTTGTCAAGGTACGTACTCTGTGAAAGACCAATGAGGCATCTCGATCTATCTCTATAGATCTTGATGCCTAATATATAAGCAGCTTCTCCAAGATCCTTCATTGAAAAACACTTGTTCAAGTAGGCCTTTATGCTTTCCAAGAATTCTATATCATTTCCCATCAACAGTATGTCATCCACATACAATATGAGAAATGCTACAGAGCTCCCACTCACTTTCTTGTAAATGCAGACTTCTCCATAAGTCTGCGTAAACCCAAACGCTTTGATCATCTCATCAAAACGAATGTTCCAACTCCGAGATGCTTGCACCAGCCCATAAATCGAGTGTTGGAGCTTGCACACCTTGTCAGCATTCTTAGGATCGACAAAACCTTCCGGCTGCATTATATACAATTCTTCCTTAAGGAAACCATTAAGGAATGCCGTTTTAACGTCCATTTGCCATATCTCATAATCATAGAATGCGGCAATTGCTAACATGATTCAGACGGACTTCAGCTTCGCTACGGGTGAGAAAGTCTCATCGTAGTCCACCCCTTGAACTTGTCGATAACCCTTAGCGACAAGCCGAGCTTTATAGATGGTTACGTTACCATCCGCGTCTGTCTTCTTCTTAAAGATCCATTTATTTTCTATGGCTCGCCGATCAACGGGCAAGTCAGTCAAAGTCCATACTTCGTTTTCATACATGGATCCTATCTCGGATTTCATGGCTTCCAGCCATTTGTCGGAATTCGGGCCCGCCATCGCTTCTTCATAGTTCGAAGGTTCACCGTTGTCTAACAACATGATTTCCAAGACAGGGTTGTCGTACCACTCTGGTGCGGAACGTGTCCTCGTGGACCTATGAAGTTCAGTAGCAACTTGATCTGAAGTTTCATGATCATCATCATCAACTTCCTCTCTAGTCGGTGCAGGCATCTCAGGAACATTTTCTTGAGCTGCGCCACTTACCGGTTCAAGAGGTAATACTTCATCAAGTTCTACTTTCCTCCCACTTATTTATTTCGAGAGAAACTCTTTCTCTAGAAAGGACCCATTCTTGGTAACAAAGATCTTGCCTTCGGATCTGAGGTAGAAAGTATACCCAATAGTTTCTTTAGGGTATCCTATGAAGACACATTTTCCGATTTGGGTTCGAGCTTTTCAGGTTGAAGTTTCTTGACATAAGCATCGCATCCCCAAACTTTTAGAAACGACATCTTAGGTTTCTTCCCAAACCATAATTCATACGGTGTCGTCTCAACGGATTTCGACGGAGCCCTATTTAAAGTGAATGCGGTAGTCTCTAAAGCATAGCCCCAAAATGACAGTGGTAGATCGGTAAGAGACATCATAGATCGCACCATATCCAATAGAGTGCGATTACGACGTTCGGACACACCATTACGTTGAGGTGTTCCAGGCGGCGTGAGTTGTGAAACTATTCCACATTTTCTTAAGTGTGTGCCAAATTCGTGACTCAAGTATTCTCCCCCACGATCTGATCGCAAGAACTTGATTTTCCTGTCACGTTGATTCTCAACCTCACTCTGGAATTCCTTAAACTTTTCAAAGGTCTCAGACTTGTGTTTCATTAAGTAGACATACCCATATCTACTCAAGTCATCAGTGAGGGTGAGAACATAACGATAGCCACCGCGAGCCTCAACATTCATTGGACCACACACATCAGTATGTATGATTTCCAATAAGTTGGTTGCTCGCTCCATTGTTCCTGAGAACGGAGTCTTGGTCATTTTACCCATGAGGCATGGTTCGCACGTGTCAAATGATTCGTAATCAAGAGACTCCAAAAGTCCATCGGCATGGAGCTTCTTTATGCGTTTGACACCTATGTGACCAAGGCGGCAGTGCCACAAGTATGTGGGACTATCATTATCAACCTTACATCTTTTGGTATTCACACTATGAATATGTGTAACATTACGCTCGAGATTCATTAAGAATAAACCATTCACCAGCGGAGCATGACCATAAAACATATCTCTCATATAAATAGAACAACCATTATTATCGGATTTAAATGAGTAGCCATCTCGAATTAAACGAGATCCTGATACAATGTTCATGCTCAAAGCTGGCACTAAATAACAATTATTGAGGTTTAAAACTAATCCCGTAGGCAAATGTAGAGGCAGCGTGCCGACGGCGATCACATCGACCTTGGAACCATTCCTGACGCGCATCGTCACCTCGTCCTTCGCCAGTCTCCGCTTATTCCGTAGCTCCTGCTTTGAGTTACAAATGTGAGCAACCGCACCGGTATCAAATACCCAGGAGCTACTGCAAGTACTGGTAAGGTACACATCAATTACATGTATATCACATATACCTTTAGTGTTGCCGGCCTTCTTGTCCGCTAAGTATTTGGGGCAGTTCCGCTTCCAGTGACCACTTCCCCTTGCAATAAAAACACTCAGTCTCAGGCTTGGGTCCATTCTTTGGCTTCTTCCCGGCAGCTTGCTTACCGGGCGCGACAAATCCCTTGCCGTCCTTCTTGAAGTTCTTCTTACTCTTGCCTTTCTTGAACTTAGTGGTTTTATTCACCATCAACACTTGATGTTCCTTTTTGATTTCCACCTCCGCTGATTTCAGCATTGAATATACCTCAGGAATGGTCTTTTCCATCCCCTGCATATTGAAGTTCATCACAAAGCTCTTGTAGCTCGGTGGAAGCGACTGAAGGATTCTGTCAATGACCGCGTCATCCGGGAGATTAACTCCCAGCTGAGTCAAGTGGTTATGCAACCCAGACATTTTGAGTATGTGCTCACTGACAGAACTATTTTCCTCCATCTTACAATTGAAGAACTTGTCGGAGACTTCATATCTCTCGACCCGGGCATGAGCTTGGAAAACCACTTTCAGCTCTTCGAACATCTCATATGCTCCGTGTCTCTCAAAATGCTTTTGGAGCCCCGGTTCTAAGCTGTAAAGCATGCCGCACTGAACGAGGGAGTAATCATCAGCACGTGACTGCCAAGCGTTCATAACGTCTTGGTTCTCTGGGATGGGTGCGTCATCTAGCGGTGCTTCTAGGACATAATCTTTCTTGGCAGCTATGAGGATGATCCTCAGGTTCCAGACCCAGTCCGTATAGTTGCTGCCATCATCTTTCAGCTTGGTTTTCTCTAGGAACGCGTTGAAGTTGAGGACAACATGGACCATTTAATCTACAAGACATATTGTAAAGATTTTAGACTAAGTTCATGATAATTAAGTTCATCTAATCAAATTATTCGATGAACTCCCACTCAGATAGACATCCCTCTAGTCATCTAAGTGAAACATGATCCGAGTCAACTAGGCCGTGTCCGATCATCACGTGAGACGGACTAGTCAACATCGGTGAACATCTTCATGTTGATCGTATCTTCTATACGACTCATGCTCGACCTTTTGGTCTTCTGTGTTCCGAGGCCATGTCTGTACATGCTAGGCTCATCAAGTCAACCTAAGTGTATTGCGTGTGTAAATCTAGCTTACACCCGTTGTATTCGAACGTTAGAATCTATCACACCCGATCATCAGTGGTGCTTCGAAACAACGAACCTTCGCAACGGTGCACAGTTAGGGGGAACGCTTTCTTGAAATTATTACGAGGGATCATCTTATTTAAGCTACCGTTGTTCTAAGCAAATAAGATGTAAAACATGATAAACATCACATGCAATCAAATAGTGACATGATATGGCCAATATCATTTGCTCCTTTTGATCTCCATCCTTGGGGCTCCATGATCATCGTTGTCACCGGCATGACACCATGATCTCCATCATCATGATCTCCATCATCGTGTCTTCTTGAAGTTGTCTCGTCATCTATTACTCCTACTACTATGGCTAACGCTTTAGCAATAAAGTAAAGTAATTACATGACGTTTATGTTGACACGCAGGTCATAAATAAATAAAGACAACTCCTATGGCTCCTGCCGGTTGTCATACTCATCGACATGCAAGTCGTGATTCCTATTACAAGAACATGATCAATCTCATACATCACATATATCATTCATCACATTCTTTTGGCCACATCACATCACACGGCACATGCTGCAAAAACAAGTTAGGCGTCCTCTAATTGTTGTTACAAGTTTTTACGTGGCTGCTATAGGTTTCCAGCAAGAGCGTTTCTTACCTACGCCAAAACCACAATGTGATATGCCAATTTATATTTACCCTTCATAAGGACCCTTTTCATCGAATCCGATCCGACTAAAGTGGGAGAGACAGACACCCGCCAGCCACCTTATGCAACTAGTGCATGTCAATCGGTGGAACCAGTCTCACGTAAGCATATGTGTAAGGTCGGTCCAGGCCGCTTCATCCCACGATGCCGCCGAATCAAGATAAGACTAGTAACGGCAAACAAATTGACAATATCGACGCCCACAACTGCTTTGTGTTCTACTCGTGCATAGAAACTACGCATAGACCTAGCTCATGATGCCACTGTTGGGGAACGTAGCAGAATTTTAAAATTTTCTACGCATCACCAAGATCAATCTATGGAGTCATCTAGCAACGAGGGAGAGAGGAGTGCATCTACATACCCTTGTAGATCGCGCGCGGAAGCGTTCAAGAGAACGGGGTTGATGGAATCGTACTCGTCGTGATCCAAATCATCGATGACCTAGCGCCGAACGGACGACACCTCCGCGTTCAACACACGTACGGTTGGGAAGACGTCTCCTCCAACTTGATCCAGCAAGGGGGAAGGAGAGGTTGATGAAGATCCAGCAGCACGACGGCGTGGTGGTGGAAGTAACGGTGATCTCGGCAGGGCTTCACCAAGCACAGGGAGACGGAGGAGTGTCACGGGAGGGAGCGGGAGAGGCCATGGGGCTAGGGTGCGGCTGCCCTCCCTCCCCCCACTATATATAGGGTCCCTAGGGGGGGCGCCGGCCCTAGGAGATCCAATCTCCAAGGGAGGGCGGCCAAGGGGGTGGCTTGCCCCCCAAGGCAAGTGGGGCGCCCCCCACCCCTAGGGTTTCCAACCCTAGGCACAAGGGGAGGCCCAAGGGGGGCGCACCAGCCCACTAGGGGCTGGTTCCCCTCCCACTTCAGCCCATGGGGCCCTTCGGGATAGGTGGCCTCACCCGGTAGACCCCCGGGACCCTTCCGGTGGTCCCGGTACAATACCGATTACCCCCGAAACTTTACCGATGGCCGAAACTTGACTTCCTATATATAAATCTTCACCTCCGGACCATTCCGGAACTCCTCGTGATGTCCGGGATCTCATCCGGGACTCCGAACAACTTTCGGGTTACCGTATACTAATATCTCAACAACCCTAGCGTCACCGAACCTTAAGTGTGTAGACCCTACGGGTTCGGGAGACACGCAGACATGACCGAGACGACTCTCCGGTCAATAACCAACAGCGGGATATGGATACCCATGTTGGCTCCCACATGCTCCTCGATGATCTCATCGGATGAACCACGATGTCGAGGATTCAATCAATCCGTATACAATTCCCTTTGTCAATCGGTACGTTACTTGCCCGAGACTCGATCATCGGTATCCCAATACCTCGTTCAATCTCGTTACCGGCAAGTCACTTTACTTGTACCGTAATGCATGATCCCGTGATCAACCACTTGGTCACATTGAGCTCATTATGATGATGCTTTACCGAGCGGGCCCAGAGATACCTCTTTGTCATACGGAGTGACAAATCCCAGTCTCGATTCGTGCCAACCCAATAGACACTTTCGGAGATACCTGTAGTGTACCTTTATAGTCACCCAGTTACGTTGTGACGTTTGGCACACCCAAAGCACTCCTACGGTATCTGGGAGTTGCACAATCTAATGGTCTAAGGAAATGTTACTTGACATTCGGAAAAGCTATAGCAAACGAACTACACGATCTTTGAGCTATGCTTAGGATTGGGTCTTATCCATCACATCATTCTCCTAATGATGTGATCCCATTATCAATGACATCCAATGTCCATAGTCAGGAAACCATGACTATCTTTTGATCAACGAGCTAGTCAACTAGAGGCTCACTAGGGACGTGTTGTGGTCTATGTATTCACACATGTATTACAATTTCCGGATAACACAATTATAGCATGAACAATAGACAATTATCATGAACAAAGAAATATAATAATAACCATTTTATTATTGCCTCTAGGGCATATTTCCAACAAGGGGGGCTTTCCTTCTCCCCCTCCCCCCTCTCTCTCTTTCCTTCCCCCTCTGATGTATATGGAAGGAGGGAGACCGACTTAGAGGAGGCGCCCAAGTAGGATCCCTCCTACTTGGGGCGCCCCTTCCAGCCCCTCTCCCTCTCCCACCTATATATATGTTGGGGGGGGGGCACCGCTAGAACACACAACATTGATTCCTAGCCGTGTGCCCCCTCCCCCTTCATAGTTTACGCCTCCGGTCATATTGTCGTAGTGCTTAGGCGAAGCCCTGTGCGGATCACTTCACCATCACCGTCACCATGATGTCGTGCTGACTAAACTCTCCCTCGACACTTTGCTGGATCAAGAGTTGGTGGGGCGTCATCGAGATGAACGTGTGCAGAACTCGGAGGTGCCGTACGTTCGGTGCCTGATCGATCGGAACAAGAAGAAGTTCGACTACATCAACCGCGTTGTCAAACGCTTCCGCTTTCGGTCTATGAGGGTACGTGGACACACTGTCCTCCTCTCGTTGCTATGCATCTCCTAGATAGATCTTGCGTGAGTGTAGGAATGAAATCCTAATCGAAAACAGTTCATCCGAGTGAACCGTGTGCCGTATATCGCACACACCTTGATCTGGCTGACCGTTTCTGTTGTGTTGCCTAATCACAAACAGTTCATCCGAGTGAACCGTAAGTTGTATATCGCACACACCTTCATCTAGCTACCCGTTTCTTTTGTTCTGCCACATCGCAAATAGTTAATTAAACTTAACCATATGCCCTGCATCGCACACGCAACTAAAATCTGAACCGTGCTTGATGCATCCATCATCGCAAACGTTTTGCACCTTTTGACGGTTTTTTACACCACCGTTTGCGATTAATGCATCACACACAGTTTCATCAAAGGGTCTCTGATCGTAGTGTCGCGTTAGCAGCAACCTGCAGTAGTGTGTGTTCAACCGCGTACAATCAAAATGAGGTCATGTTGATCAGGAGGGGTGTGGCGTACCGCAAAACAGAGGAAACAGACTTGTGTTGGAGCGCCTACAGTAGAAACGGGGTCCTGTTCGTCGGGAAGGGTGTGGCGTACCGCAAAACAGGACTCCACTGGCTACTGTTCATCCACCGTTGACTTCCCTAGCCTCCACCTGCTATTGTTCATCCACCGTCGACTTCCTCCAGCCTCCACCAGCTACTGTTCATCCACGGGGTCCTGTTCATCCAGCCTCCACCAGCTACTGTTCATCCAGCCCTCCACGAGATCCTGTTCATCCAGCCTCCACCGGCTCCTGTTCAACCAGCCCTTCACGGGGTTCTGTTCAACCAGCCCTACACGGGGTCCTGTTGTACCAGCCCTCCACGTACGCGGTCCCTCCACTGGCTACTGTTCATCCACCCCCACCTCCTCGGTCGGGGTCCTATTCATCCAGCGGCAACGGCCTCTACTACCACGAGATCCTATTCATCCAACTCCCACCGGGAACTGTTCATCCAACCCCCACCGAGAATTGTTCATCAAGAGGCAGCTTCGATCGGCTTCAGTTAGCAGTAGTAGTGAAGGAATCACTCGGGTTCAGTTAACAGCAAGGGATCGATCGGGGTTGAGTAACATAGCTAGTGCAATCGCCCGGGTTCAGTTAGAGCGCGACGCCTCGCACACACGCGCGTACGTGTACGAGAGAAACACGCAAACCTCCGTGCATCGCTCGGCCCCGACCACCCACCGTAACCGGGAACTCACCAAAATTTTCCCCGCCCTCGCTTCTACCATGATTTTTTCCGTCATGAACGGCCCAAAGAATGTCATGCAGGTGCGTCTCCGGCCCGCCCAGGACAAAAAGCCCATTTTCTGTCGTGCTTTTTTGTCATAGAAGTAGGAACCCACCACATCTATGATGATACCAGGTTTTGTCACAATTATCGTCATAAAAGTGTCATAAGCATGACAGAAAAAAATCGTTCGACCCAAAATGTCACGGGTGTGTCTTTTTTTGTAGTGGCAGCACCACTGCCGATAGCAGAGACCGCTCCATTTCCTGTGGCATTTGAAGCCAGGACCTTAGGGACACCATTCACAGCAGAGGCCACCTTAGGAGTAGATCCACCAATTTTTGGCCCATTCCCAGTCTCATTCGTAGGATAGGTCACCTTGAGTGCACCGTTAGGTCCATTCCCGGTACCATCCGCCACCTTGAGCACACCATTAGGTCCATTTCCAGCCCCATTGGCACCGACATTTCCCTCCATGTTGTTCAAGCCACCATTTGATACCCCACCATTATTCAAGCCTTCGGTGGCATCCCCGGCACCTGGACTAATCGCCTCCTTGATTTGCTCTCCCATCATCCCTAAGGCCCCGGTCTCCAAGAACTTCACAAACTGTTTCACCCTCTGAATTATTTCTTTGTTATCCTCCAGGAACTTGTTCACTATCTCTGCATTCTCACTGATGCTTTTCCCTAACTCCACTTTCCTATTTAGATGTTGACTACTTTTTCAAAAACCCGAAACAAGAAAATACAATCAGAATAACTCAATTGCAACAACATAGCTATCTAACAGAACAATCTAACAAGCTAATCTCGAAAAGTACATTATAAACGATCAGAGTTAACACTTATGCTAATGTGTGGCCAGTTGATTTGGGTCGTTTCTGGTCGAATCCATCCATGTTCGTCGGTATGACGCTCGTGTTGAAGTGTACTAGTTTTAGAAGTGTACTAGTTTATACTGAACGTTTTTACTTTGAGATGACTAATATTGTCATTACAAATATGTTATTTCTATTTATATAGATTATTCAATATACTAATTATTTTATACTGTATATTTGTTATAATTTTCCACTATTTATATTTATAATTATTTTATCTAGCACCAACATGAAATTATACTTTGTTGTAGCATATATTTTTCATTTAATTTGTGATGCTTAAGAAACTGTATGGATCCAGTGGGTTTCATCACAGAGAAAAAAGAATCAATATTAGCTCTGTCTTTGTGTGTATATTTTCCATTGGATGTTTCATATCTATAAAAATTTAGAGTGTTTTACATTATATGCATCCTGTAAATAAATTGCAAGGGCTTTCTAGAATACAAGACTATCAAGCTTAGGGGTAGATAAAAAGATACTTCTAGATTGCATGAAATGTCATTCCATTTTCCACTCTAGCATTGCTAGACCCTAGTTGCCAAATTAATCTGGCCCAAGTGAATTTTGAACATTCCTTTCTCAAGTAGTGTCCCTAGACAATTTTGAGCATTCATGTGTCAAGTAGTGTCACAAAGGGCTTGAAGCCCCTTGAGACTTTTGAATATTCACGTCTCAAGCAGTGTCTTCAACATGGAATTGACATTAATCTTGTTTGTGGTTTCCTCGGATAGGGAGTTAGTTACCACTCTTGCATTTGAAGAATTTGAGATAGAATATGAGAAGCATTTGATGATTTAGGCGATGAATTATCATTCTCATGTTCCAAATATTTTAGGCAAAGAGGAACAAATTCTTCTTGACTAGCACTAATTTGTCGTGCGAGTGAGGGTCACTCTCAGTCATTAAATAATCACGAGCCACTTTTCGTTTCTTGAGATCTTGCTTCCTTTTGGGGAATTTAAAAGTAAGCTTCTCATGACCGGATGAAAGAGCCTCGTGATGAGAAGTGACGTCCTCAAACTTTGACTGAAGAAACTTATGTTCATTAGTCATGGTCTGGTTTGTCTCTATTACTTCGATCAGTAAATTTTCTTGCTTATCATAAGTCCTTTGTTGTTTCAGACCATCATCACAAGAGTCATATGAGAGACTCCCTTGAGTGGACTCCATGTCATTTTTAGAGCCTATTTGTTGCATATTGATTGGGGTCACTCTCTAGTTCATGTTCTTGCATGTATGCCCTATGTAGAGAGACGTGGTTAAAAAGCTTGTCTCTCATATACAGTCCACCCTCTTACTTCGGGTCCATAAAGAAACTAAGGGTTATTAAGGTGACCTTGTTGGTCAACTGGAACAATGCATTAACACTCTATGAATACATTTTACCCTCAAATGACGGACAGTGAACATCAAAACACAGTACAACTAGTCCATACTTTTCTTCGATGCTAGTCTCATCCCTGTGTATCAGTATGGGTCTATAGTCCGACCTGGTGTACTCCAGGTTTTCTAGAACAACATTAACAAATGTATCATTCCACTTACCGTTCGTGTGTGCATGACGGATACTTTCTCATTGCCAATGTGTACCGATCACCAACATAATGGAAGTCCGAGAGGTTACAGTCTTGTACGACATCTCAGAAGTTTGCATATATCTTTCTAGCCGTACATTCCCTTCCTTTTTAAAATGGATACATAATTTGGCTCAAGTCACCCCAACACCATCCAAGGCATAACACACACACATGCAAACTCTCCGAGTCTCTGCCAAGTTAGATGTTTATCTCTCCACCTCGGCCCCCCGTACACGTGTGTCAATCTCCATATGTCATCCTCCTCACTTCCCACAAACACATCAATATAATCCGGTGTCTTATGCCTAAGAGAAGTCACCACCTCCTCATTCCAAAATAATACCAAGCCGCCACTCCTCCAATCACAGTAGACAACCTCTTTGTGATCCATCTCCGACGCCTTAAAATCTACAAGCACTTAATTCAATAAGCAAATGCATCATCGAGTTTTTGGAGAGAAGTAGTCCATGCAGTCGTCCTTCTCGTGCCATGACCACCTGTAACAACTTATTTATGTTTGCGTTATTCATAAGGTTGAATAGACAAAAGAACGCATGATAAAAAATGCAATGCCATCTTTTTCAACTGTAATATAAAAAATGAAAGGATGCTCGTTTGTGTAGAGGAAACCAGATGGTTCTTTTGAGGAGTTTCGATGAAGTGGACGGAAATGTTTGTAGGAAGGCTAGTGCAAGCGGGTCATCATCGAAAGAGAAACCATGCGGTTTTCACTTTTCAGCCCCACGAATCGATCAACTCAAAATCAACTACAAGAATCAATCTTCACAACCGTAAATCAAACGTATGAGAGGCGCCCGAAACGGGCTCGCACGTAATTTGGCTTTTCCAAGGGGAGGCGGCGCGCATATACAGTCGACCCACTTACTTCGGGCCCATAAAAAAACTAACGCTATGTTTGGATGTATGCATTGGGAGCCTTGGCATTGCATTGGGTTGAATATCAATATCACACTATATTGGTATTGAAATTGAATGTCAATATTTTTGTTTGGATGCTTAGATATTCGGAACACAGACTTGATATTGAGGTCGAATGCCAAATGTTGTTTGGGTTGTCAATGTGAGGCATTGAGTTGTATGAGACTTTGCCGGGAGATCGAGCAAAGAGGAGGCTGGACGCTAGACAGGGGAGAGGGGAGATGGTCGGAGCTCTACGAAGAGAGGAAGGAGCCAGTCAGCAACACACCTGCGCGAGGCGGCAAAGCTCGTGGTGGAGGCACGCCGGTCGCCGGAGATCATGGCGGGGTAGGAGGGCGGTGCCGGTCGTTGGAGAGCTCTGGCGGGGCGGGAACGTGGCGCCGGCTGCTAGAGAGCTCCGACGGGGCGGGAACGTGGCGTCGGCCGCTGGATCTTGGGGTGGAGACGAGGCGGGAGGGTGGCGCCGGCCACCGGATCTTGGGGTGCAGGCACGCCGGCTGCCGGGGCTCGGTGTGGAGGCTGGCGGGATGGGCGCCGCCGCCGTTCGTCGAGACGGGAGGTACAAAGCTGGGTTGGTTTCGTTAGCGAACAGATAAGCACGCTATCCCCTTGAATCCCACCCAATGCCTAGCGATGTCGAGCACACAGGCTCCGAATTGGGCCAACAGTTTTTTGCGTTAGGGACGGACCGCTCAATATCGAGCCCGAATGCCACGACTGAATGCCAAGACCAACCAAACGGTGGCATTCGGGATACTAGGCCCAGACAAATGCCAATACCCAATACTAGGCCTGAATATAAAGATCCAAACGGAGCATAAGGGTTATTAAGGTGACCTTGTTGGTCAACCGAAACAATGCATTAACACTCTATGAATACATTTTACCCTCAAATGACGGACATCGAACATCAAAACGCAATACAACTAGTCCATGCTTTTCTTCGATGCTAGTCTCATCCCTGTGTATCAGTACGGGTTATAGTCTGACCTGATGTACTCCAGGTTTTATAGAACAACATTAACAAATGTATCATTCCACATTACCGTTCGTGAGTGCATGATCAAGGCGTTCATGAATACTTTCTCATTGCTAATGTGTACCGATCACCAACATAATGAAAGTCCGAGATTTTACAGTCTTGTACGACATCTCTGAAGTTTGCATATATCTTTCTAGCCGAACATTTCCTTCCTTTTTAAAATGGATACATAATTTGGCTCAAGTCACCCCAACGCCATCCAAGGCATATCACACACACATGCAAACTCTCCGAGTCTCTGCCAAGTTAGATGTTTATCCCTCCACCTCGGCTCCCCCGTACACGTCTGTCAATCTCCATATGTCATCCTCCCCACTTTCCAAAAACACATCAATATATATGTTTTTGGAGAGAAGTAGTCCATGCAGTCGCCTTCTCGTGCCATGACCACCTGTAACAACTTATTTATGTTTGCGTTATTCATAAGGTTGAATAGACAAAAGAACGCATGATCAAAAATGCAATGCCATCTTTTTCAGCTGTAATATAACAAATGAAAGGATGCTCGTTTGTGTGGAGGAAACCAAATGGTTCTTTTGAAGAGTTTCGATGAAGTGGACGGAAATGTTTGTAGGCAGGTAGGAAGGCTAGTGCAAGCGGGTCATCATCGAAAGAGAAACCATGCGATTTTCACTTTTGAGCCCCATGAATCGATCAAATCAAAATCAACTACAAGAATCAATCTTCACAACCGTAAATCAAACGTACGAGAGGCGCCCGAAACGGGCTCGCACGTAATTTGGCCTTTCCAAGGGGAGGCGGCGCGCAAAAGCGGCGCACCCACGGCAACGCTGAAATCCCGATACTGCCCTCCACGCGCGCACCGTCACTGCGATCCCCCACCCTTTCTTCCCACCTCCCCACGGAACCCCTCCCAAAACAAAAACCCCACCCCACCTTCCCACGGAACCCCTCCCAAAACAAAAACCCCACCCCACCCCACCCACCCCACCCCTCCCCTCCCCACCCCTCTCCC
>NC_041380.1:591501849-591512610 GCF_002162155.2 Triticum dicoccoides
CAGATATGGTGCGTCCCCTCCCCTCCCTCCTCGCCGGCCGCCGCCGCTCGGTCCCCTCGTCGCGGCCGCCGGCCACCGATTTCGCCTGTCCCGCGTTTTTCTGCTCGGTCCCGGGCGTTTCCCGACGCGTCCGTCCGATCCGCTCCCAATGCGGGCTCCTCGTCGCCTCGCCTCCATCTCCTCTGACCCTCCTATGTTCTGCAGGATGGCCGCCACGCTCCACGCCAAGATCAACCGCAAGCGCCTCGACAAGCTCGACATCATCAAAATCTGGTGAGCCACCGACCCGATCCCGCCGGTTTTCCTCTGCTACGACCTCGCGGTTCGCCCGATTTTAATTCGCGTGTGGTGCGATGTGTCTGATGCTGCTGCAGCGAGGAGATCCTCAACCCGTCGGTGCCCATGGCGCTCAGGCTCTCCGGGATCCTCATGGGTGAGCCGTCCGGGTTATTTCGCTCCTTTTCTCGACGGATTTGTTCTTGTTCTCCCTCGGGGATGTGACGCGTGTTTGTTGCCTGTGTGTTTGGGTGGCGTGATGAGCAGGTGGCGTGGTGATCGTGTACGAGAGGAAGGTGAAGCTTCTCTACGGTCAGTCCATCTGTTGCCTTCCCTCGCTGCTTGCCGCACTTTTTTCTTGTCGAAATCTTCAGATTCTCACCGTTTCCAACTGTTCCTCGCAGATGACGTGTCCCGTCTCCTGGTAAACTCCGACTTCCAGTTTCCTCTGCATCCTGCTTGGTGATTTGGTGCTTGGGTTCATGCTTGTGCTGATTCCTTCCGCAGATTGAGATCAACGAGGCGTGGAAGATCAGGCCGGCCGTGGACCACACCGTCCTCCCCAAGGGCAAGGCTCAAGCCAAGTGAGTGCTCTCCGTCTCCATGCCCTGCCACAAGTTTCTGAATGTGCTTGCGTTGTGATAATGTAGAGCCGGCGTCCATTTCTCTCTGGAGATGGGGTTTTCCTTGTGTGTTTAGACCGTGTGGTGTTAGCCTGATGGTTTACATTGGGGGCTTTTGCAAGGTACCAGGTGGCTCTATGTATGGACAGCTTAACTTTGTCTGTTTATGAAATTTCTTAGAGGCTCGATAGCAATGCAGTCTCTGTCAGCTTGCTTGCCACCAATTGGTGTGTTCTGCATTGTACAGTATTGAGTTTACGATGATATGTGATTTGTGATGTTTTCAGATGTTTCTAATAGAAGATTGTGAATGTGTTTGCGTGGTGATGATGAAAAGTTGGTGTCCATTTCTCTGTGGAAATGGAATTTTCTTTGTGTCTTTAGACCGTGTGGTGTTAGTCTGATGGTTTAGATTGGAGGCTGTTGTAAGGTTCCAAAGTAGCCGAATGAACAACTGAACTTTCTTTGTTTATGAAATTTCTTAAGATGCCTAATAACACTGTCAGTCTGTCAGCTTGCTTGGTAACTATTGGTGTGTGCTGCATTCCGCACTACTGATTTTACAATGACCAACGGCACTACTTTGTGGTGTTTTCAGATGTTTCTAGAAAATGCCATATCACTGATTGCGTGAAATGTAACTGGGATGCACAGCCCTAGCCGTGGGTCCTTTCTGTGTGATCCTGCTGTAACTTGACTCTGTTCTTGTGTTTCTGGGGCAGCAGCTATTCATATAGACCTTCATATGATTTTGTGGCTCCTGTCTTGATATTCTGATTGTTTGATTAAATTCATGGGTTGCAACTTTGGCTAAGTGGGGTCGTTTGGGTGTTATAGCTGTTGGTGCAAGGGTTCATGTGGGTATTCATGTCTCTGTATGTTGCTGATTGTTATGTGTGGGTTAGCCAATTTTAATCAGCTCCAGGTTGCAAGGTGGTTTTTCCGGCCAATATGTATGTGTATTCTATGCAAGACTTTATGAATTTTATAGTTTCTCCAGCTTTTTTAGGACATAGTTTGTCCATTTGTTATCTTAACAATTTTAATAATGGGGTGGCTGGCTGGGACAGTGAGATATTGGTTGGTTTTGGGTTGTTCAGTGCTGACTTATTATTTTGGTATTAGTTTCTTATTCAGTATCAGTCAATCTCTTGAGAATGTATGATCTAATTATAGCAGATCTGGGGGTTGTATGGTACTTGAGTAATAATGCTATGTTCAGAGGGGATCTTTATCACCTTGGAAAACTGATAACATATCTTAGCATTCTGTCATGATCAGAGAGCGGACTCTTGTTGCTCGCCTTTGAAAGTTTGTTAGCACTCCAAATGAGATATTTAACGTCTTGCTACTGTGCCATTGCCATTGAGAAAAGGGGTTTATGGAGAATGATTTGTCTTAAGATTAAGAAAGCAGTGTGTCATTTTATCTGAAAGTTCTGCTTCTTGCAGGTATGAAGCAGTAACACTGCCAGAGAACGCGATGGATATGGAGGTGGAGCAGCCCGTGCTTTTCACAGATACTGATACTGCCAGGTTCCGGGGAATGGTAATCATTGTCATCTGTGTATTCTGGAAGTTGAAACTCTGATTAAATGCATGGATGGATTTTTCTGTCTCCTAGTTTCTGTCTGAATTGCCTGCACTCATCTTGACTGAAGTCTATGCTTGTGCAGCGCCTGGAGGATTTGGATGAACAGTATGTCAATGTCAACCTGGATGATGATGACATCTCTCGCGCCGACCGTCATCATCAAGGTATTTCTTTCTGCTCTTTGGTATTGCTCTTTGAGGGTTCTTAAGGGCTACTGATTATTAACTCTTGGTTCTTTATGATCGTATCTCAGCTGAGGCAGTCAACATTACCCTGGTCGATAATTTTGAGTCTGGTCTTGCTGAAACTGACATCTTCAATCGTTTTGAGAGGTAAAGGAGACTTAAATTTCCCTAATTAAAAGAAAAGAAAAGTTATTCTTATTTTAGTGTGCCATTCTCGTATCATCAATGTTGCGTTTTCTTTTAATTTGGTGGTGAGTACCAATATTCATTGTGCAATACTACCTTGTCACCAGATTTGACATAGCAGATGATGACACCACAGTCCATATTACTCTCGATGAACACCCAGAGGCTCCAAGTACACTAGTTCCCTCTCCACCAAGGCCAGAAGACCCTCCTCAACAACGGGAACAGTGTGCTGCCCCATCCTCCATCCGCGAAGAACCTCAACAAGGTGAAATTAAGCACATGACTAGTATATTTGATGATGCTACAGTGGGAAATGGCTTATCACATAGTAAAATTGGAAATGATTTCGGTTTAACGCTAATAGACACCAATTTTCATCTCATTTCGAGTCTGCGACACATTTACCATGTTATTTCAATTCAGGGAAACTTCCACCAAGACTTGTTTGAACACATTGACTTTTTCTTTGAGTTTCTTCTGGAATAGTACAACTTTAAGGTTATTTGTGAGAGCTTAAGATTTGCACTGGTGCTTAGCATATTGTGCGCTATGGCTATTCGGTCAAGTAGCGCTGGTTCTAAGCATATCATCTTCGCTCATTATCCCCAGTCGGTTTTGTAAATGGCCAATTTGAATGCGGCAGGACTATATATTATAGATTAAGTGGATAAGTAGTGTAGTATTGATTGCAGCTGAATTTACTACAGATTTTTGGTAATTTTCTATGTTATGACTGATCATGAGCAGCACTTATAATACGTACTGGATTTGCAAGTAAACTGATGTGGAACCTTTCTATTTGAAACGAATCTTGCATGTAGCTTATTGTCCTTTGGCTAGTTCACTGGTTGCATGTTATATTAGAAGTTGTACCACTGGACCCAGTTCAGCTACTCATATACTATAGGGCAAGTATCTTCTGCAGGGGATTCATTGAAGGAGCAAGAGGAGCAGAAGACGACGGTCTGTACCATTTACCTGATGAATAGTTGGCTTTAGTTGAAACTCTTATATGGAAAAGGAATTTGATGTTGTTTACATGAGGTTGCTTTTCGCAATATAGGAGCAACAACCAACTAAACGAGCAAAGAGGAAAGCACGCGGCAAGGGCCCCCAAGTGATCATGGACAACCAGATAATGATCCCAGGAAATGTATATCAGTCATGGTTGAAGGACCCATCAAGCCTCATCTCTAAAAGGCGTCAAGTCAGGAGTGTATGTCAACGTGTTATTGATTGGAACCACCTATTTTCCGATAGTTCTGAACTCATGCATTGTACTTACCGAATTGTTGTTTTGCTGTTTACTATTTGCAGAAAATCAATCCTATTAAGGCAATTAAGATAGGCGAGCTCATGGACTTGCCACCGTCTGCCCTAATGTCTTGCTCCGATGACTCACAAGAGATATATTACCCTCAGCAGCTTATGCAGCTCTGGAAGGAATGCACCAAAGTCAAGCCCCCAAAGCCCTCATCTTCTTCAGGTAACTATAACACTGAACTTTGTGTCACCCACCTTTTAACTTGCAAAAGTGCTAATTCCAAGCTGCACACTATCTCATATAGGAGATACATCATCATCATCATCACAAGAAAAGCAGCCGAGAAACTCTCCGCCTCAGGTTGTTTCAGAACACATTTCTCTATTGATTTATTTTCATCAACATTTATCTCATAATTGGTTAAACTGGCAGCCTCAAGGAGATCAGAATGAAATGGGAGCTCAACCAATGGGCTTCACACCAATGGACTTCACAGATGGCATTGAAAAGATGAGAGCAAACAAGAGTGGAGAATTTGAAGGTGTTTTTGATGGTCCGCATGGTGACCCTAGTGTTACACCTGGAAGTCCTGGTAAGTTGAAAACCTTTCTTTTTTAAGTTCCTTCTTCTTTAGCCGCTTCATTACATCAACTATGCTGTAGGGCTAAGTCGCAGGTCAGCTTCAAGCTCTGGTGGCTCTGGAAGGGGGGGATTTCTGCCATTGGATCCAGAAATACTGTTACAATCTGGAAGCGGAAGGTGACTGTTGATACTGATAGTAACCTTGTTCTTTATTAGTTGCACGAATAATTGACTATGTGATCTTGTGATGAAAGAAAAAACTCGGTGATTAAGAAAGTTTTCTCTTTGTACTGGGTTATCCTTTTATTTCTATGCTCTGTCTAGAAACTGTTAGAGCTGTCTCCCTGACGTTGCGTTGTACATAAAGGAAAACGACTGATCATTGATGTTAACCATCATAAGTGGCAGCTTCCTGTGGTTTTTCATTGTCTTGCTTAGTTTCTTAGTGTAACTGTCTGAGGACTATTGTGCAGGGCCAAGAGGAGGCAGCTTTCATCTGGACGGAGCTTGGGGAACCTTGATCCAGTTGAAGAGGAATTCCCAATGGAGCAGGAAGGGAGGGAGTGCAAGCTGAGAAGGCTTTCAGATATTGAACCAACTCCTGGTTGGTTGCATTTCTGCCTTTCTGTCCTTACCTTAAACTGTTGTTTATGGATATGAGTATTTCAATCCTGTTTCCTCCACGAAAACAGCAGTTAAAAACATTTCTTGTTTCAGATCTTATGGTAGAAACAGAACCCACTCAAACCCCGTTCACAAAGCAATCCAGTCCTCCCGATCACATCACTGAATCAATTCACTCGTAAGTATCCTGAGAACATTGCTGATAATTCCTGGGTGGCTTATGTTTGACTCGCGGAGTACAAGTGTGTACATCATGTGATGCTGGAGTTAAATTCATGCAGGTACCTAAAGCTCCACTTCGAGAGCCCGGATGCCCCGCCGTCTGAATCGCTAAGCCAGCTAACTTATGGGATGAATACAGCACAGGCTGCCCGCCTATTCTATCAAACATGTGGTATGGAATAGTTCTACATTGTGAATAAATCGTGCAATCACTAGAGTAAATAAGAAATCAAAGGTCTTACTGCATGATTTTATATAGTTGCTTTGCTGTTTATTGAGTATTCATAATTTCCATGGACAGTAACTATAATTACACACATTACATGCCATGCTTGCTTGTTCTTTTTCATTATACTGGGTCTTGGCTGGGTTAAAAAATTCTGACAGGTTAACTTAGCTGCGGTGTTAAAAGCAGATCATATATGTGTCATAGCATGAGAACCGGGGAAGAAACCACCAAGTTTCCTTGATAGCATCGACTAGACAGATAACCCCCTAGGACATTGAGTGCAACTCTTTTAACCGTTCTGTTTGGTCATGTCACTGAATGTAAACTATTGTTCACAGCGGGTTTTATCTTGTGCAGTCTTAGCAACGCTCGACAGCATCAAGGTCACGCAGGTGGAACCATACGGGCCCATCCTGATCTCGAGGGGCACAAACATGTGATCTCTCCCTAATCTTAAACACACGGAAGAACCGGGAGCCTCTTGCACATCTCATGTTTATATATCTATAGTGTTTTAAGTCTGCACAGGAAGAAGTCTTGTAGGAAGCTGCTTAGTTGCATCTGCTGGTGGGAAGCAAGCGAGTGATGGTGCTGTGTTATTGCGGTAGTTTGGTCAGGCCACAGGGAAATTCTGTAAGATATGCCACGCTGAAAGAATCGAGAGGATTGACAGGCGGTGTGTAGGTTAGTTGCTTATACTATGTTGATCAGGGGGATATTTATTGTACCGGAGAGTAGCTGGTTAAGTATGTTTAACCGGATATTTATTATACTACTGTATGTTTTGCCTATCGCAAATGATGATGCACGTTTTGCCCCTCTTCGCATCATTTGGTTGGACTAGTGATTCTTGTGCGTTCTTGAACTAGGTGCCGGTATGTCCGAAGCTGCAAGTTTACCATGCTTGCTGCTGCTTTAATCTGGTTGCCTGCAACATATCTTCTAGTATGTGGCAATGGCTTTTCTCGTTGAAGCTTCAGCGTTCAACAAGAAACTGTGATTGCGATGTTGGTCTTTCGTCGCAATGCATGTGTTCAGGTGGGCAATCGCCCTCCCTTGTTTGCTCCTAAAAACAAAGAAGCTTGCTTCAGTATTCAGGCAGGTACCGAAAGTAGCAGATCTGCGTTTTACCTTACCACAGAGCAGAGTAGTTTTCATCATATCCTAAAGGCTGAACTGTGTCAAGTTGATATGTGCCTCAGGACTGCATCAGAGAAGATCACTCCTTCCAATGCAAGTTTACGGTGTCGCGTGATGGCTTTGGCGCGGGCATGAATATGACAGCGGGGGTGATGATTTGTCCGGCGAAGCGCCTGCCTGATCTTCTTCGGCATTCTTCCCAGCAACATTGCTACACCTACACTCCATGGGCGGCACCCAAATTCGCGTTCACATGCATATCAAATCATGCAAATTGGCTAGTATCTTGACTGGTGATGATTCTCGTAAAGGTCGGTTTTGGCAATCTTCACACCATAGTAGACTTGCTATACCCTAGTCTTCCATCCAACTCATAGGATATTCTTCTCATTGTTGACAAAGGCCATAATGTATGCAATCAATGGTGAATCATGTCACTTTTGACATTTCTTGTGTCTGCTGGATTCTTACAGCCTTTTTCCAAGAATTTGCAGTTGCCAGACGATGATTTGACCTACACGCTTGTTTTTCCATGCAGATCCTTTGAGACAATAAGCGTGTCCACGTGTACATCAATGATTGCTCAATAATCGAAATGGAACCGAACACAATCTGGAAACTTCAATTCAAAGTGCAGCACAAGTCTCATTTCAGTCCCTCTTTTCAGCCTGCCGGTGAGGCCCGTGACTTGGACATTGCTGCTAATATTTAGCCATTAACCATGTGCATGAACAAGCCCCGCCCCTAGCAAGGTAGGATCTGAACGCGCATTACATTATACTAATAGCACAAAGAAATAAGTACCACCATTAGTGACAGTGAGGGGGGTTGAAGCAATGATGTTCCTTTGATGATGGAGCTTAGGCTTTGGAGACGCTTTTACCAACTTGGTAGTCATGATGCCGCTGCCCGTTTTCTCTTGCAGTTGTTGTCGCTTTGTCATCCGGTTTTGCCTATCGGGAAAAGACGGTGTGCGTTTCGCCCCTCTTTGCCTCATTTGATTTGAATATGTTATTGGACAAGCGATTCTTCTGCGTTCTTGAAGTAGGCGCCGGGATGTCCGAAGTTGAAAGCATGGTACGCTTGATGCTGCTTCAGTTCATGCTTAATGTTGCAGTGCTGCACTGGTGCAGACGTGCAGTGACGCGTCTTTGGCTTAATACTTTTGCTGCTGCTGCGATGATTCTTACCATACCCTAGTCTTCCTGGCAACATTGCCACACACTCACCAAAATTCGCATTCACATTCATAGGCCATGCAAATCAGCTAGCATCTTGACTGGCGATGATTCTTGTAAAGGTCGGTTTTGTCAATCTTTACACAATAGTAGACTTACTATACGCTAGTCTTCCGCCCAACTCATAGGATATTCTTCTCATTGTTGACAAAGGCCATAATGTATGTAATCAGTGGTGAATCAAGTCACTTTTGACATTTCTTGTGTCTACTGGATACTTACAGCCTTTTCGAACAATTTGCAATTGTCCGCATGATTCGCCCGACCTACACGCTTGCTTGTTTTTCCATGCACCAATTATTGCTCAATAATCGAATGGAACCGGATGCAAATCAGGAACTCCAATCCAAAGTGCAGTGCAAGTCTCATTTCAGTCAGTCTCTGTTTTCATCCTGCCGGAACCACAAGGAAGCAGGTGAGGCCCATGACTTGGACATTGCTGCTAACATTTTAGCCATTACCCATGTGCACGAACAAGCCCTAACCCTAGCAAAGCTAGTATCCCGACCCACATTGCATTATACTAACACAAAGAAATGAAAACCGCCATTAGTGTCAGTGAGGGGAGTTGAAGCAATGATGTTCCTTTGGGTGATGGAGCTTAGGCTTTAACCAACTTGATAGTCATGATGCCGCCCATTTTCTCTCGCGGTTGCCTTCGCTTTGTCATCCGGTGCTGACTTCGAGGCACCAAACCAGCAAGCCAGGGCCCTACCCTGGAAAACATTTGTCATGAACATGTCTAAAAAGAGCCTAAACCATCATCATCGCCGCTAATCTCCGCAATGATGGGGTGGCGATGGATCAACTCCTCCAAAGATGCACTAGCTGATCACACTACTTGCAGTAAAGAATAAGAAATATCACTAATCAGTATGGTATGGATGACCAGGACTAAAGCAAAGGGTATTTTACTGGTAGCTCCCCTCCTGACCCTTTTCCTAACCTTCTAGAGAAAGCACCTTTAAATCTCCTCTACTCATGGTACTACAAGTAGTAGATCATAGTCCTAAGCTACAATGCTAGTGAAAAGACAATTTGTACCGGTGACGTGTTGAGACCAGGATGCATGTGCGTCTCTAAAGAAAATTGGCTGTGGTTGGCACCTAAAAAAAGAAACACATGAATATTTGTTCATGCACAATATGACCAGGATTTTTTTTAAGAAAATCATGTGTCCTAAACTAGGCCATGGTCTGATTATCACTTTTTCCCCTTGATTAACTGGTAAACTCTGTTTTATATTTCTTTTTTTCTAGCAAAAAACTCTGTTTTTTCCACACTAAAAAACAGCTCCTTCTACTTGAAAGGCGGTGTTCCCGTCAGTTCCTTGAAAATAAAAACAGGGCCTTAGTCACACCCTGACCGTTGTCGACGGTGTTCGGACACGCAATGGCGGCATCTCAGGAACATGGAATCTGCAGCAAAGGATTTCCGTGGAGGCGACGACAAGGCGGCTCATGAACCGGAAGGAATTTTTCGGTTCGGGCCGGAATTATGGCGATAAGAACGGGGGCATTATTCAGAGAAAGGTGCTTTGTTGGGGCAAGTGGGGGTTCAGTAAAGCTGGGGAAGCAAGGGAAGTGGGAGAATTAGTGAGGCATCGGATTCTATTCGGGAACAAGCGGCACATATCCGTTTCTTAACACGGTTTCCCGGTTGAACTTCTTGGCAGGCGGCAGCCAGGGACGGACAGACAGGTGCATAATTGGATGTGAGTTGCACAAGTGTTGCGGATTCGGCTGCTGTGCGTAAAGGTAAAGGTAAAAAAGGTGGCGGGTTGGAATATGTTGTGGAATTTTACGTCTGTGTGTTTTCTTCGTCTGTAACTTTCATCTGGAATATACAGTTAAAAAAAAAGAACTTTCGTCTGGGATTATGCGTGTGTCTTTTTATTCGTTTGTAACTCTAACCAAGTTTTTGTAACTCTGACCAAGTTTTTGTAACTCTGACCAAGTTTTTATTCTGTTCGGAAGAACAAAAAACTCGGTGTCGCCCTGGCTTGCACGGATGGAACTCGTATGGTACGGACAGGTTCAGTTAATTTGAAATTTGCAGCGTAAAGCGCCTGTAGCTCAGTGGATAGAGCGTCTGTTTCCTAAGCAGAAAGTCGTAGGTTCGACCCCTACCTGGCGCGTTTCTATTAGTAATTGTTTTATATATTCATTAAAAAAATGATTTTTTTTCCTTTGGATGAAGTAGGGTGATCATAACACAAAATTTAATTTTGTTTCCAAAGAGAAAAATGTTGAGCAAAACTTGCAGGCTATGCCCGCTAACTTTGTGCAGAGTTTGTGTCAAAACTAGACAGTACCTCCAAAAGGAGTAAGAATCTGAAACATAACTGGAGCAAAGGAGATGCTGCGCCTAATAAGCGTGCCACCATCGCATAGGTGAAAGTTGTTTTCGAACCTTTTTTCCCTTTGGACGAAGCACAAGGTGACCATAACACAAAATTCATTTTGTTTCCAAGTAAAAATGTTGAGCAAAACTCGCACACTCACTACCACCACCTTTAGGCAAAAAGTTGTGTTTTACTCATCCCCGCAACGCACATGGACACTAGCAAGTATAAGAATCTGAAACTTGCTTTCCC
>NC_041380.1:591512924-591589704 GCF_002162155.2 Triticum dicoccoides
TGAGAAAAATCTGAAGCTTAACTGGAGCACCGTAGAAGCTGTACTGCCTAATAATAAGCGTGCCACCATCACATAGGACATGAGCTACTCTGACTCTGGTCTACACGTATCGCCTCGTTAATTGCACCGCGATCAGAATAGTGTCACCTCGTCAAATGCACCACCATCAGCTCTGAATTTCTTTTGAAATTCAGAGCCACGTACCACATCCGGAGCTTCTTCTTCTTCTTCTCCTTCGTCGGCCTGCATGCGCCGTACACCACACGAGTCAAGTCCACGCAGCCGTGGCCACGACGAAAGATGGCCACGACCACGACCCGCCCATGGCCATGGCCACCCCTAGTTAGTTTAATCACGCTTGTCCATCATCACGGACGCTAAAGCCGATTTTCACCCGGGGTGGCCGGCTGCGGTGAACGGCGAAGCGGCGCCACCATCCGTGCATGTCCCCCCACCAAATGCCCTCTTTTTGTTAACATATGTAGACCCACTAATTAAACCACGATCGCTGCTAGCTAGTGCGCGTGTGAGGCGCCACAAACACGAAGGCTGGTTAATCAAGTGCCGCTTTGCATCCGATGGCATTAAGAAACTCGATCGCATCATGGCGCCACCCCAGCGGCAGCAGCAGACCGGCACCCTCCTCCCTCCGGCACATGCACATGGGTGAGCGGTAGACCAAGACGGCCCGGCGCATATTTAACAGTCTCCTACGCCGGATAGACATGCCTTTCATCCATCCCGGCTAGCTTGTTAGCCTTTGCCTTTAGGCTTTTGGCGCAATCAAAATTTTTTGTTCCATGGATCCGTGTGCTTTTTGTTGTTGCACTGAACGAAAGAAAGAAATCGAAAGAGTGACCGTGAATTCATGATGGATGGAGAGATCATGAATGTGTGCGGTCCTGGGGAGTTGATGATCATGCGCGATGCGATCACACATGTCATTAGCTAGTAGCTCCTGTGGAATCGATCGATCGAGGATCTTTCTTTTCCGTGCGACGCGAGGCTAGCTTGCTAGCTAATGATATGTGTGCGTGCATGTGCCAGCGCGCGTGTTTGTGATGCTGCTCAATGCTCATACTGATACGCGATCGAGATCGGTCGGGTCGATCGATCCGCGGGTCAGGTGTTTGGTATGTGTGTTCTTGTCAGCGATGGGTCGACGGGGGTAGATGGGGGCTAGTTAATTTTACGCCGGTTTGGTTTAGTGGAAGTCGTGCACGTAGCCGAGGCTATGCCGAGGATCGCTCAGTTCGTTCGTCGCGTCCGCCTCCTTGGTGGACGTACGTACGCTGGTGCTCTCGCTGGCTAGCTACATGCGATAATGCCCGGCCCGGAGATCGATCGATCATCAGCTAGTACGTGGTTGTTGGTGGAGTGAATGAGTGAGTGTGGCGACCGGTGGACGCGATCTTACTCCAGTTCGGTTTGGTGCCACTCGTTCACGTAGCTCAAGCTATGCTTAATTTGTTTCTTGCATTGGCTGGCCACTCCATTAGCTCCTTAGCTTTTGGCTAGGGTATCAATCGAGCGCGGGCTCGTGGCTACACGATGGCGGTCTAGCCTGTAGCAGCTAAGCTACGGCGGACCGGCGGGGAATCGTCCGGCCGGCCGGGGAGGTCGACCGGTGCGGCGTCGCGTCTCGTCGGCCGCTGGATCGATGGAACGACGTAAAGGCGGACACGTGTGCGTCTCGCGCCCCGTCCCGTCGCCGTCGTCCATCTCCTCGCCGCGCGCTCCCGGCGGGGGAGGGCATGGAACCAGCCTATCTACGCGAAGCGCGCACCGGCCCTGGGCTGTGCGCGCGGCCGGCCTGTACTAGCTAGGTGCAAAAAAAAAGGGCATGCACGAGAAAAGGAAGGGAGGAGGGACGCGGACGCATCGACGCGACGGACGAGCGGCCATGGCGCACGGCGGCACATGCATGCGCGCTGCCAGCTCTTATCGTATCGCGGAGTGGATCAGTGGATTATCACGACGCCAGACGTGGGGGTGGGGGGCATGCCAGCCCAGCGGCGACACGCACGTACCAACGCACGGTGCCAGAGGAGGCAGCGAGCGATACGCACAGGCACAGGCATTGTTGGGGAATCTATGTGGCCGGGCCGGGGCGGGGCGCCGGGCTCGCCGGAAAACCCGTGGACGTACGCGCGTGGCACAGCTCGTCCATGGCGCGCAGGCAGGGTTCAGTTGGCACGAGCCCGGCCACGTGCGGCCAGAGCCCGGAGACCGACATGTCGACCGACCGACCGGCGTCCGGCCATGGCGGCAGGGGCACAGTGCCACACGAGGGTTCCTCCAGGGCCAGGGCCAGAGGCAGGGACAAAAACAAAGGAGCACCCCTCGCAGGAGAGGAACCGTGCGTGCGTGCATGCATGAGCATGGCAGCGACATGGAGATCACGGTGCTGGCACAGCGGACGCCACTGCCACTGCCATCCATACGTGCGTGCGTGCGTGCGTGTTGAGGCTGCCGCGACCGGGCCCTGCCCATGCACGCCCGCCCCGTCCGTCACGACGACGCACCACAGTGTACTAGTACTACTACCAGCTCGTGGCCGGTGCATGGTGCATGTGCGGAGGCCGGAGGCAGAGGAAAGCAGCCAGGGGGGAAAGGCCAGGAGAGTCCATGGCCCCGGTCGTTTTCTCCTGGGCAGCAAGCTAGCCGGCGTGGCCCGGGGCTCAGCCCGAGACCACCCATGCGTCCCGGCGTCGCTAGCTAGCTAGCTGGAGCCCGAGCCCGTACTACAGTAGAGTGACGTGCGGCCAAATGGATCCGTCCCGAACGAACGAACAGGTTTGAACTGACCGAGGTCCGCATCGGCGGCCCCGCCACCGGCACCACGCGAATCTCCAGCCCGGCCAGGCCAATGGCACCCCTCGGGCGCCGAGCACCATGCAAGCAACCCGGCGGCCTCGTGATCCCCAGCGAGCAGAGCAGCCAGCTCCTGCTCCTCTCGCTACCTGCCGCTAAATGTTTGGTAAACTATGGCCCTGTTTGTTTAAAAAGTCCTAGAACTTTTTTAGTCCCAACTAAAAAGTCTCTAGTCTCTATCTGTTTATTTCCAGGGACTAAATATGGACTAGAGGATAATAAATGACGTGCTAAAAGACCATGCTGCCCTTAATAATTAACTAGTACAGACTAGTACATATACATAAATGATAAAAACAGAAAAAACCACTTGTTCATTTGCCGATAGAAGTCCCAGTTCGGCACTTCGCCGCATTGGAATCTGCCGCTAATAATTAACTAGTACAGATTACATAAATAATAACAATAGAAGTCCCAGTTCGGCTCCTGAAAAACCACTTGTTCATCGCATATAGAAGTCCCAGGGCCAACAACACTAGAAGAGAACACTTGTTCATGCCAACAATTGTTCATAAGAACAGAAATAAGCTTGTTCGTAACAACCAAAACAACACTAGAAGAGAACACTTGTTCGTGCCAACAATTGTTCATAAGAACAGAAATAAGCTTGTTCGTAACAACCAAAACAACACTAGAAGAGAACACTTGTTCGTGCCAACAATTGTTCATAAAAATCGAAATAAGTGAGATTACATGAGCGAAGAACACTTGTCCATAAGAACCGAAATAATATATTATTGCTGTTTCAAGCTCCACAACCCATCAGCGACCCAATTTCTAAATTGATTCATAGCAGCACTATCCATCTCATTGGTTGAATCATTTGTTGGAGTGGTCGTTGGCACAGGCAATGGTACATAATTTTCATCTTGATCACACTTGTCGAAATCTATATCAGCTAGTTGACTTTCTCTAATAAAATTGTGCAGTGCAATGCAGGCCACAATGATTTTGCTTTGTTTCTGTTGTGGATAACTTGGTAAGTGAAACAAAATCCTCCACTTGTTCTTCAAGACTCCAAAACACCTCTCGATGACATTTCTAAGTGAAGAATGGCTGAAATTGAAGTGCTCCTTTTTTCCTCTAGGCATTGTGCCATCACGGTACTCCTCGAAATGATAGGTTAACCCCTTGTATGGTGCAAGATAACCAGGTCTATTTGGGTATCCTGAGTCCACAAGATAGAACTTTTCAGGTGGAGGTTTTGGAAACTTGTCACCAAATCTGGATCGGGCATCATTGAAGACCCTCATGTCATGCACCGATCCTGGCCAACCGGCTAGGACAAATGTGAATCTCATATTAAAGTCACACACACACATCACATTCTGACTCTTCTCCTTATGTCTATTCCTATGCTGGACAGCAGTGGCAACTGGTACCATGACTTGTATGTGTGTCCCATCTATTGCTCCAATGCAATTGTCCATAAATGGTGCATACTTTCTAGATCTTAGTTTTGAATGCACAGTTTTGAATTGAGGATTTGTTGGCTTGATGATGTCTTTTGCGAGCTTGATCAGGCAGGCTAAAACCTTATCAAACTTTCTTACAATTGTGTCCAATGACCTAACAAATCTGTTTTCTGCTTGTCTTAGAGATTGAGGGGAACCAACTATCCACAAAAACAGGCCTAGAGACTCAACTGATGACATTCTTTTGGTGGACTTCAAACCATAGGAATCAACAAGCGCACTATGCAATTTCTCAAAGACTGGTCTATGCATTCTAAACATGTTGTAACAGGAAGTTTTGTTGCCTAGTGTTGTCATAACCCAATCATGCCCAGACTGTATTGGTACTCTTCTAGGTCCTTTGTTACAGTAAGAGTCCAAATGGTACATACCAACCATGCAGGCCATCTGCAGCATTCTTCTCTTTCTGTTTTGGTGCATCAACAACATCAGTGCTTCATCATCACTACTGCTCCCATCAGCACTGCTGCCATCGTCAGCACTGCTGCCATTGTCCTGAAACATGCAAACATTAGTACAAATTGTTCATCATGCACCACCTCTTCAAGTAGCAAACATTAGTACACCCAAACATTATGAAACACAGTAACATGCAATGATCATTTAGCAAGGTCGCACACTACAGGTCCATTACATAGTTATTTTGGAAAATAGAACACTAGTACAGAAGAACACTAGGACAACTTCTTCATCATGCACCACCTCTTCAACCAAGTCAGTCTAGCATCATCACTTGTAATGTTCTCAAATATGACTCTGTTTGCCTCATCTGCAAACAGTTGAGTTGCCATGAAGTACTCGACACTTGTTTCTTCTGCACCACATTGAACCGCCAACTTTTGACAACGAGTAATGCTCTCCTTAGTGCTGTTTGATTTATTCTCTCTTGCCTTGTCCTTTGCTTCCTGCCTTTTGTTTGCATATTCAGTGATCATCTCAGAAGTGTTATCACTATTGATACTGTTGATCAGCCCTGTCATTAGTTTCACCATTGGGCTCTTGTGTTTCTTGCCTGGGCTTGTTGCTGACTGTTCAGCGCCGCTGCTTCCCCTCTTCCTGCTGGTGGTGCTCATTGGACTCTGCTCATGTCCATCATCGGCAGCATCATATTCTTCTTCCTCTTCATCTACGGGCACATAAGCTGACGATCCATCAACTGCCACACCTTGGAATAGCTCTATAAGCATATCCAAATACTTAGGATTGCCAGCCTTGAATTTTCTGACATCTGGTCTTTCCTGCAGCATTAGTTAGGTAATTAGGACAAGGCTAACTAATGTAATCAACTGTGAGCAATTCAACTGTAATTTGCTGAATGATGTACCTTAATTTTTTTTGTCCACCACTCACTTGATGCGGTTATAGCCCCGTCTCCAGTTCGGCCACAACCAGTTTGCTGCCCCAACCACGCCCAAGCGCTATAGAAGCTCTTGAGTTTAGTTAAACAATTTTTGAATTGCTTGGTAGTATGGAGGAGGCCGGCGCGTTCATAAAATTTTGTTTTCATATTATTGTAGGCTCTAGTTGTCCAAGCACCATTCACACAGTGTCCATCCCTAGCTTCCTCACAGGCAATGTTACAAAATATCATAATATTCTCGTCTGTCCAATCAGCCTTGGCAATGTTTTTCTAAACAAAAAATAACAAATACACAATTCAAACAAATTGGGTGGTGAATTCCATATACAAATATATTCGGTGGTGAATTCCATATACAAATTTAACTATATCTATTTACAGCAACAGAACACATGTACATGAATTTGCACAACTCAGTTACAAAAAGTCTTCTACACCCAGATACAAAAAGAAGATGAATCTGACAACAATTTCTACAGTCTTCTACACCCAGTTATATTGGTCTACACCCCAACTATCCAGTTTACAGCAACAGAACACATGTACATGCTGTGCTCGTAGCATCAATATGGAACTTTGCATACCAATAATTTACTGCACTTTTCATACAAATGGGCACTCGAGCACAGCATCATAAGGATGGCACCAAAATGTTGATCTACTAATTATAAGGCTGATAAGGATGGCACCAAAATGTTGCATAACTGGCATGAAAATCTTTTACTAGCAAGAACACATGGACATGAATGTACAGAACTCAGAAATTTACCTCTCCAAAAACACAGTTGTCGTCTCCATCTTCAAATCCTTCACTGTCGTCTACATCTTCTGAAGGCACGGCAGATGACGATGCACGTTGCCGGCTTGCAACTTGAGAGATTGAGAATCCCCGTCCTGCGACGCCTATGTTGCCGGCCGATGAGACCCCACGGGCTCGACCTACACCGCGTGCAGTGTCCTGGGGCACGGACCTCCCACGCCCTCTGACGCCTCCGTCACCAACAGCTGCGCCCGGGGCGACGAACGGCCGCATGTGAGAGCCCGATCCACCTCCAATGTTCAGAGACCGGGCGCGGCCTCCTCCACCCTGGGACACGGACCTCCCACGACCACGTCCAATCGGAGGAAGACCATGACCGCCCGACTCGCCACGGAGGAGTTGCTGGTACGAGCCCAAGTCGGGGTAGTCGTCGACGTTGGTGTTCAGATCGAAGAAGCCCATGCCCCTCCCCAAATTTCCGCCCGCGGATGAGCCCTGTGAAGCCTGGTGATGGGAGGGGACCTGAGAGAAGTAGTGAAGACCATCGTCTTCATCACCGTCCATGGCGGCGGCGGCTCCGGCCAATGGAGGCGGGGCACGGGCTGGAGATGGAGGTGCGGTGCGGGGGCGGGGAGCGGCGGCGTCTGGAGGTGCGGTGCGGGGGCGGGGACGGGCCGGAGATGGAGGTGCGGTGCTGGGGCGGGGAGCGGCGGCGACTGCAGGTGCGCTGCGGAGGCGGGGAGCGGCGGCGACTCCTGTGCGGGACGGGGCAGCGAGCGGGAGAGGATAAGGTGAGGCTCGGTGGGGGCAGGGCAGGGAAAAGTCTCAAAAAGACTCTATTAGAGGGACTTCTTCTTTTTAGTCCCAAAGGCCTAGTTTAGTCCCTAAAAGTCCCTTCCGTTTGGTAAAAAAGTCTCTAAAAGGGATTTTTTCTAGTCCCTACACAAAAAAGTCTCTGTAAACAAACACCCCCTATGTTATCTGTTGGAAACCAGGCTTGTAGGTTCAAACAGTGCAGGAGGCAAGATTATGCGCGAGCGACGCATCTTGAGCTCGACTGGGCTTTTTGAGTTCTTCTTTTTATTATTCAGTTAGACAGGTAGACCACTTTGCGTGCTATTCTCCAAAGTGAGATCAAACTTCATGGAAAATTGCCTGGTTTTCTATTCGAATTTGCATGCTTTTCTACTTTTCTCTCATCAAACATCAAGCACCTGCTCCTTTCACAAAGTTCCTCTCCCAGCTGGTTCATCCAAAACTACTTTCTAGTACTCCCTCCGTTTCAAATTACTTGTCGTAGATATGGATATATCTAGATATATTTTAGTTCTAGATGCATTCATTTCTGCGACGAGTAATTTGGAACGGAGGGAGTATTACGCAGTGATGCATATATTCTGCCTTCTAAATTTCTTTGGGTGTACCGTGTCGTCGTGTCCAACTATTCTGTTTTTCCTTTAATTTGGTACAGTGAGCACACAACTTATATATATCAGGGTTTAGATGCACCAGAATTCTGCCCACCTCGCCCGTGATTCCCAGCTACGTACCTCAAAGCTACTGCTGCTCATGTTCCGCGTTAATTTACGTTATCGCTTCGAAACCACGCTAGTAGTAGGTTCAAACAGTGTTGGCGCTAATTATGTGTGAGCAAGCACTGTGAGCCCCAAGCCCCGCCCCAAGGATATTTATAATTTGAATCATGCTGGTTTGAGTGTCAAACAACCTTTATGGTGACTCCGTGAATCACAAGATGATGTGTCGGCTCAGTCTCTAAGGGGTGCTTACAAGGATAGAGTATGCGTGCGCGTGCGCGTGTTCATAGGGTGAGTATATGTGCCCATGTACAACTGTCTGCATTTGTATTGTGTATCCGTAGCCCTGGATATTCTGTTGAATCAGACTTTTCTGGCTAGCGAAACAAGATGATCTACTCGTGCGAGAAAACTAGAGACTTTCTGCTCCTTGGAGATAGCATTCTTTAGAGATGGTTACTATAGAGCTGGTCTGATTTGTAGAATTAAAAACCATAGAAACTGTTTTCTCTCTCGAGTATGTTGCACGCAATTTTTCAAAAGGGAATTCTGCGCTCAGTCTAACATCGCAACAAATTCCCTGATTGTTTTAGAAATTTCTTCCAAGTTTTTGGTGATGTTACAACCAAAAGTACTTCCGCATGTAGTGGTTTATACATTTTAAATTCCTTTAGCATGCAACGTGTTCTCATGTCCAACTGTTTTATTATTTTCATTTATGCGCTATAACAGAATCCTGCAAAACAAAAGGCCCCAAAGGCCGATTTGACACGCTGGAATACTTATAGGAACGTGCTTTCGTTCATGGGGAATAAAATGGCATGTTGCAAATCTGGTTCCAGAGGTTACAACAAACGAAAAAATCCATCCAAAAGGTTACCCGTCCATCGTTGTACAATGATCAAGATTATGTGCGTACCATCACTTTTGTAGTGATTTAGAGCATGGAAATTAATAGATCCCCATGTGTACTTTATCAATATTTTGAATAGCGCGCTACAAAATATAGCGAGGCCCTTCTCTAAATGCTACACAAGTTATAGCGCGCTAATAGCGTGCTATATTTCAAAATAGCGCTTGGAAAAAAAATCAAATATATCTAGAAATAAAGTATTTAAGCAACTAAAATTTTCATAGGAGCAAGCAATATATGCATAAGGGCCAAATCCAGTACATAAAAATAGTAAGTCTCAAACATCAACACTCAACAGCCATAGTTTAAGAGTCTCTAACATGAACAGCCACCGGGGCAGCAACAATACAACACAAAATAACACACGAGTTTTAAGATAGTCTACATCAATAGCCACCGAAGGGGACAACATTACAACATAGCACAATCAAATTATTTAGAATCACTCACTGGTAAATGCATTTCATCATCTTCCGATTCAGAAGAAGACTCAGCTGATTGCAACTCATCATCACGATAAATAGGAAGCAACTTCTTCTTCTTCCTAGGACGAGATTGAGACACTATCTTTCTTTTTGATGGAGCAACTTCTCCTTCTGATGTTGATTGTGCAACTTGTACATCTTCATGTTCAACTCCTGTTTGCACTCCTTCAACAGACACAACACCAGTAATCCACTCATTACCTTCATCTTCTACAACATCTACAAATGTGTGGTCCTCAATTGGGTCCCTGTTTTTCATCCCTCTCTTTTCCTTTAGTTTGGAGTTGAACTTGATGAACACAAGGTCTCTCATTTTGTCATGAAGTAGCCTACTGCGTCTTTTTGTGTGAATCTGTAGGTGATGGGATTAGAGCATTGATTTCTTAGTATGAAAAAACAAGTAAACAAATGCAAGAAAAGTATGGCAAAGATACTGGGTTGTCCTTCTAATGTGACAATAAACAAGTTGACATATGGCATGCATTTTTCTGACCTGCTGAAAAACACTGAAATTCCTCTCACAAGCCGAGGAGCTGCATGTCAAACTCAAAATCCGCATCGCCAATACCCTGAGATTCGGTGCACTTGACCCATGATTGGACCACCAATCAGCTTCATTAAGAGCAAAAATCGGAGTTAAGAAACCATTGCAAGTTCTGATATGAGAATGGAGAAAAAGTTAAAATGTAAATATGCACCTGGATCAAAGTTTTTGTTTTTCCGCTGCCTTTTAGCAATGTCTCTTCCAAATGACCCCTCTTCACCTTGATATGCCTTAAGTTCATCTGTGATTTTGTCTTGAAGGCGAACATCTTCCACCATTTTTCCCATGCAACTGACAACCCCATCTTTAAATGTTGGATCCAACAAAATTTGTAGCTTGTTTTCATAAAAGTAGTATGGATTTAAGAAGTATCCAGCCCTATGTAGTGGCCTCTTCAATTTGTTGTCCCATATTTTATCCACTATATCCAACACTTCTTGAAAACAAGATTCTTGTTGTTCATTTTCAAACTTGGCTGAGATCTCTTTCTTTGCATCCAAAAAGGCGCCGTATATGAATCCCATAGCTGGTACATCGCTGTCCATTCTCCTTAGCAAGTTAGCCAATGGTTCAAAGAACTTCACAGCAATATCTACTCCTCTCCAAAAAAAATCAGAGCGCACAGTTTTGTTGGCTTCCCTTCCTTTAACCTTTTTTAGATAGCCCATTTCATCAAGTTGATCTGATCTAAGTAGCTTCTGGAGTTGCTTCTTGTTATCCAACATGCTCTTCAAGTTTAAGTATGCTGTAGCAAACCTAGTAATACCGGACCTAACCAGATCTTTCCCAAGGAACTCCCTCATTAGGCTCAAAACCCTTGTGTGTGCATAAAGGAAAACAGTCACAGCTCTAGCTTTTGTAATAGTGGAGTCAACTGATGGTAGCTTACCGACGTCCTCTAGCATCAAATCAATACAATGGGCAGCACAACCATTCCAGAATATGTTGGGCCGCTTTGCATTCAACAATGTAGATGTTGCTTGATTCACACTTGCATTATCAGTCACCACTTGAACTACATGTTTCTCCCCAATCTCTTCAATGCAATCATCTACAAGGTCAAAGATGTACTTGCCATCTTTCTTCACAGCTGAACAATCAAAAGAATCGAGAAAAACCACACCATATGCACTATGGACTACCAAATTCATTACCCCTCTTCCTCTTATGTCGGTCCACGCATCTGTCATGATTGTACATCCAGTGAGCTCCCAAGCTTCCCTATGAGCCTTGAAGGATTCCATCACTTTCTTCTTCCTCTTCTTCAAGAATGGGCCACCCATTTCATAAGGACTAGGACCTGGCAAGTCTTCACCGTATTGTCCAATTGACTGAAGCATAAGGGAAAAGCTTGGAAGTGTGACTGAATTGAAGGGAATGCATGCTTCATAGAAGAACTGGCATATGTACTCACAAGCACGGTTCCTTTTCTTCAATCTCTCCCCAGTTGTCAGCTTTAATTGAATGCTCTCACTAGATTTTGCCTTCCTTGCAGCTATAGCATCTTCAGGTGATAGTTGGCAGAATTTTTCCATAGGCCCACCTGAGGATTTAGATGTTTTGCCTCTCGCAGACTTAAGCATAACAACAGAATTTCTTCTGCCATCCTCATCACTTGAACCTTCCCCCTCTGAGTGGCTCAAGTCCACTTCACTTCTAATCCTCTTCTGCTCTGAAATTTTTGATGCCTTTTTATCACCCTTCTTTGTCAAAAACTCAGTCATTTCATCCCTTACATCAGCTGGCACTTTTGTACAGGGAACAACACCGAAAGTTGGAATGTTTGCAAGGTGGAGCTTGATTCGAGTAATACCATTGGTGTACACATGATGATAGAAAATGCACTTCAAAGAATTCCTCTTGTTTTCGTCAGGACAAATGCAATATTTCCATCCTGGGTCTTTTGATTTCACATTCACAACGGCAACTTCTCCTTGTACCGTTGATGTTGCGCTTGAAGCACCAACGCCTACAATCAGACAAATTATATATCAAATTAGCAATGCCTACGTCTTCAGTGCAGTACATATATCTTTAGTATAGAGTAAAATCGGCCCATCCAAGCATTAACACAAGTTACTCTTATTACTATAGTTCAGTTCAGTACTATATGGCCTGATAACTCAGATACACACAAATATACATAGTTAATTAGTCAAACTGTAAACCATATTGAGGAAATCAACATCTTTCTATGAATATACAGGGATCTCCTTCTAAATCCTACTTCCCTTTGTTGGTGCTCTTGTCGGCATTCATCTGGTGGTGCTCTTGCCAGCGGCATAGCAAGAGACGGGGAGGGCATGGAGATGGCTCAAGGGAAAGTGGGTATGCGACAGTGTGGATGCTTGATTACCTGGTGGTTGACTTGCCAACGGTGTGGTTGACATCGCCCGTCGGTGTAGGATGGAGTCGAGATGGAGGACGCTGCCGCGGCAAGATGATGCTGTCGCCGCTGCTCAAGATATTGCCGCCGCGCTGATGACTAGATCTTGCCGCTGCCTGCGCTCACGACCAGATGTTGCCGTCGCCGTCGTCGTCGCCGCCACCGCCGCCGCTCATCTGGGCTAGGAACTGGGAAGGGGATGAGAAGTGAGAACTAGGGTTAGCCGGTTAGGTCTCATGGGAGAATAAGTGAGAAAGCTAGTGGTCGGTCGTGGGTTGGTTTTGGGCTTTTGGCCTGCTGGGCCTGCTGGGCTGCTCAAGATATTGCCGCCGCCGCTCATCTGCACATTGTAACGTTGTAACGTTACAAAGTTATAGCGTGTGTAGCGCGCTAATTGCGCGATTAGCGCCGTAGCGTCCGATTTTGCCAAAACGTAACGTCTCCCTTCCAAATATGCTATAACCGCATTATAACGGCGAAATAGCGCGCTATTCAAAATATTACCACAATGAATTTGAATTCCGAGCATTCTTTTACTTCAATAGGTAGTACATTATTCCCCACACACAAAAAAAAGAACCACCAATATAAAATTTGGTAGGTTCTATCGTTATATTGAGTATTGATACCACCAATGATTGTCATCCGACAGTAACATCATATGCTCCATTCAAGTACGTACATTTCCATAACCAACATAATTATTTCAGAATGTTCTTTTGATTTTTTGGTGGTGTAACCAAAACTACTTTGTCATGCAGTAGTGTCTGCCTATCTTTTTTTACTTCATTTATATGTTACCAGAACCTTTTAAATCCATTAACAAAAAAGAAAAATCATGAAAAAAAAAATCAAAGGTCGATTTGACACACTGGAATGTTATTGGAACATGTGTTGGTTCCTGGAGAATAAAATGGTACGTAGCAAACCCGGATCCGGAAGTTGTTAACAAATTGAAGAAATCCAACAAAAGGTTACTTGTCAATCGTGGTACAAGGAACACAATTATGTATTTAATAAAACCTCTTTTGAGTGAATTCATCATGGAAATTTGATAGATCCCCTTATATGTACTTTACCATAACCAATTGAATTTTGGGTCTTTTTGACTTTGATAACCAGTACCGATATTCCCCACACAAGAAATAACTATAGACAATGCATAACTTGAGTGGTTCTGATATTCTCCTGAGTATTGATGCCACCAATCATTGTCATGCAACAGTAAGCACGCCATGTTGCATTTCTATTGTTCTGTTTGGCATATTTCCATAACCAACAGTAGTGCTCCCAGCAATGGCACATCTCGGGCGCCGAGCACCAAACAACCCGGCGGCCTCGTGATCCCCAGTAAGCCGCTAACTCCTGCTCCTCTTGCGACCTGCAGCTAAATGTTTGTTACATTATGTTATCTGTTCGAAACCAGGCTTGTAGGTTCAAACAGTGCGGGAGGCAAGATTATGTGTGAGCGGGCATCTTGAGCCTGAGTGCGCATTTATTACACAATTTAATTCGAAGAGGGAGGATTCTATATGAATTTGAAGAGGGAGGACTCTATTTTGTTGAAATTGTTTTCTTTTCGTAGACCTCGCTTTATTTGTTGGATTTGAGATTATCTTTTTATTCTTTAGGTAGACTACTTTGCATGCTAGTAGTTTTTTCTAAAGTGATATCAAACCTCATGGAAAAATTCCCGCGTCTCTATTGGAATTTTCTTACTTTTCTAGTTTTCTCTCATCAAACATCAAACACCTACTTATTTTAGGAAGTTCCTCTGTGTGCTCCCTGGTTCAACCAAAACAACTTTTCGTCACGCAGTGGTGCATATATTCTACATTCTAAATTTCTTTAGGCACTTGATGCTTCTTTTATTTAGAACATGGTTAATAATAACAGCCCATATTCGGCTATATGAAGTGTTTATAGCCAACCTAATAGCTTGTTTATACAATAGTAAGTCATATTTGTATACTATGCCATTAATGCGTGGTCCACTTTTTCTATCTCACAAAGGGTGTTGGAACACGTGCTACAGCCGGCTGTAAGTTTTATAGTCAGCTTCTCTTCTTCCCCCTCTCCTCTCTCCTCCACCTAGGCAAAAATCTTATGTGGCATGTCTTATATCCCGCTTACATTATCCTATTGTACTTGCTCTTAGTACCGTATATGCTTTGAGAATCCCGATGCACTAGAATTCATTTGCTACGTGTTGCTCATGTTCTGCGTTAAAGTTTAAATTACATTATATGTTCGAAACCAGACTAGTAGTAGGTTCATACAGTGTTGGCGCTAAAAATGTGTGAGCAAGCACTGTGACCACCAAGCCCCAAGGATATTTACGCAATGTAATTTGAATCATGCTGGTTTGCGTGCCAACAAGGGGATATTATTCTTCTGAGATGATTAGTATGGAGCTCATCTGATTTATAGAACTAAATAATATATATATTGTTTCCCTATTGAGTATGTTGCACGAATTTTTCGAAAGGGAATTCTCCGCTCAGTCTAACTTCACAATAGATGTCCTCATTGTTTCAGAAAGTTCTTTCGAGGTTTTTGTGGTGTTACAACCAAAACTACTTTTGTCATGCAGTAGTCTATACATTTAAAATTGCTTCAGCACGCAACGTGTTCTCGTGTCTAACTGTTTAGTTATTTTCATTTATTTGTTATAGGATCCTGCCAATCAAAAGCCCCCAGAGGTCAATTTGACACACAGAATATTTATAGGAACATGCTTTCGTTCTTGGAGAATAAAATGGCACGTCGCAATTCCGGTTCCGGAAGTTATCAAGGAACGAAGAAATCCATCCAAAAGGTTACCCGTCGATCACCATACAAGGATCAAGATTATGTGTGTACCACCCCTTTTGTAGTGAGTTAAAGCATGGGAATTAAATAGATCCCCTTATGTGTACTTTACCATAACGATTTTGAATTCCAAGTCTTCTTTTACTTCAATAAGTAGTACATTATTCTTCACAAACGAAAAAGAAGAACCACCGATATAAATTTTTGGTGGTTCTACTGTTCTATTGAGTATTGCTACCACCAATCATTGTCATTCGACGGTAACTCTATATGCTCCATTCAAGTACATTTCCATAACCAACATAATTATTTCAGAATGTTCTTTTGCTTTCAATGGTGTAACCAAAACTAGTCTGTCATGCAGTTGTGTCCTGCTATTTTGTTACTTCATTTATGTGTTACTAGTACCTTTTAAATCCATTCGCAAAAAGGAAAAATAATGCAAAAAAAGTGCCCCCAAAGATCGATTTGACACACTGGAATATTTATAGGAACATGTTTCGGTTCCTAAAGAATAAAATGGCACATCGCAAACCCGGCTCTAGAAGTTGTCAGCAAATTGGAGAAATCCAACTAAAGGTTACTCGTCAATCGTTGTACAAGGAACAAGACCATGTATTTGGTAAAGCCTCTTTTGAGTGAATTCATCGTGGAAAATTTGATAGATCCCCTTATATGTACTTTACCATAACCAATTGAATTTTGGGTCTTTTTTGACTTTGATAACTACTAGTACCAATATTCCCCACACAAAAATTAACTATAAACAATGCATAACTTGAGTGGTTCTAATATTCGGTTGGGTATTTATGCCACCTATCATTGTCATGCAACAGTAACAACACCATGCTCGAATTGTGTTCGATCGCAAAAGGCTGCATCATGTGCATTTCCATAACCAACACCAGTTCCCCCAGCAACCAGAAAAGAACACTATTGCCCATTCAGCAATTCCTTACAAAAATCCACTGTAGATATTAAACAATGATAAAATTGGAATAGATAATGGCAAGATGACAAATATATTCACATGGAGCGCAAAAGGCCACCGGAAATGGGCTATATAAGCCCACCACCCTCCTCGCCTCTGCCAAGTGCTCAACCTCCCACGCTCTCCTCCTCCTCCAGCAGAGAAACCCAGAGCCAGAGCAGAGCCAAACCCCCAAGAAACCAGTGCCCCGCCACGTGCTCTCCCGAAGTAGCGTCGCGCATGTCCGCCATGGCCGCCACCGGAGCAGCGCTGCGGCTTCGCCTCCTGTTCCGGATGCTAAGGGTGGGGGAGCTCATCGCCGTCGCGGCGCTCTTGTCGTGGTCCTCCTCCCGCGCGCCGTCCGTGGCCGCCGCCGCGATGCGCGTCGCGGGCTCGCTCCTCTTCAGCCCCCGCTTCGTGTTCGTCCTCGGCAACGCCATCGTGCTCCTCCTCCTCGCGCTCTCCAGGCGCGAGCGCGTGGAGCCGTCCCCGGCCTCCTCCGCCGCGGCCTCCTCTGCCGGCGCCGGTGTGGAGCAGGGCCAGACCCCTGCCGCCAGCTTCGCTTCGTTCGCCGTACAAACGACGCCGACGCCGACGCCGATGCCGACGCAGGCAAGTGAAGCGCCCGTGGTGGTGATGCCGGCCATGGCGATGGCGATGGCGACGGTACCGGAGGAGGAGGAGGAGGTGGTGAAGCCGGTGGTGTCGGTGACGACGCGCGCCGCGGCTGCCGTGAGCAAGGCCCGCGCGCCGAGGCGGACCCGGTCGGAGAAGATGGGCCGGCGCGGCGAGCTGTCCAGGCGGTCGGCGTCGCCGGAGCCGCTGCCGCTGATGCGGCGCTCGGAGTCTGACAACGGGCGCAGGCGGCGGTCGTCGGTGACGGCGCGGGACGTGGCGGAGGTGGGCGTGGCGCGCGGGTGGGCCGGCACGGACGACGCGGAGGAGTTCCGGCGCACCGTGGAGGCGTTCATCGCGAAGCAGACGCGGTTCCGGCGCGAGGAGGAGTCCATGGCCGGCACGCTTGTCCTGGTCGAATAAGTTTCGTCGTCGGTGATGGTCCGGGGTTGATGGGGACCTGGTCGGAGACACTGTCAGTCACTATGTGCAAAGTACATAAGGAGGAGGAAGAAGAAGCTCTCGTCTCGTCGCTTCACTGGTCAGTAGCTAGGAGAGTTCGGTCATGGCCATGGGCACGCCTTGTTTTGTGGCGAGGCACGCACGGGCATGGCAGAGTGGGTGCGCATGGGACGGGAGCGACGTGGTTGTACCGTGGCCGTCGGATCGCGGATCGCTCGTGGTGCTGGATTTACTTACTGTAGCGGAGGAAACCATGAGTCTCAAGATGTCTTTCTCTTGTGCATCGCCGGTTCAAAAAACTTGAAATAAAACGTACTCCCTCTATAAAGTAATGTAAGATCTTTTACATCACTACAAAGTACAGAGGGAGTGTATAGTGGAAGCGGTTTGGTGTGTGATTCGAAGGGGACATGGTAAATCATGAGTCCTTTTTACACGTCGTCTCGGCCAATTCCGATGTTGGTCGAAAATTCAAAGAGAGAAAAGGGGTGCGAAAAGTGTGCGCCGGGCGGGGCCAGGATAAACTCGGGGAAACTGGAGCGAACGGCAGAGTGCCACACGACGGATCGGAATCAGATGCCCATTGCCAAGCGGATGGATAGGCTCGGCGCCACCCGTAAAGCGCGAGGCCAAAACCGCCTAGTGAGAGTGTGAAACATGGGACGACGATCATCGTGGCCCGATTGCTACCACCACATCCACAGGCGCGTGCGAATTAGATGTACATGTAGCCGATGGCATGCAGGTGCAGGAGCGAGTCTCGTCGGGTCAGACGCGCACGGGGCGTGCGCAGATCGGCAAGGCGCGCGCCCACTGTTGCGTGGAGTGTGCGAGTTGTTGCGCCCGTGCACAGACACTGTTCCCTCGCTCGCCACTGTTGGCTCCTAAACAATGGTCACCAAGCTACTAAATAATGGTCACCAAGCTACTAAATAACGGAAAATTTGGGTTTTCTTTTTTTTCTCTCTCCCACAACAATGGTCACCAAGCTACTAAATAACGGAAAACCAAGCAAAATATGCCCTTGAAGAAAAGGGCGACACAAATGCAGACACTTACCTACATGCACATACCCTCATTTTTATTTCTCGTGAATACGTAAAACTTGTGTATCAATTCAATGATAAAAGAAAAAAAAGTGATTACAAGGTATGGAACAACACACAGGACCAACACATGAAACGAATGGCGTGGTGCCCGGAGATCAAAGCACCGAGACATGGGGTGCTCAGCCCAAACATAGAGAACAACACGACAAAGCTTCTCCCAGCTCAAGCCACATAAAGACAACCAACAAATCCAACTCCACCATGGGGACGCCACGAGCAAACAAAACAACGCCTTGCTGAAGGGGAACGACGTTAAAGACGCCATCATCATACGTTCCGAGTACCAGAACCCAGGGTTCCCCCTGATGCGCGAAGAGGGGCAAAGATACCCAAAAAGGTTTTCGCTACGCTTTATATGTAAAGCAACAACCACCAACATATACCAACATATGGAACCAATACAAATCGCAACACACCACACAGAGACCCACACTCACGCAGGGCTGGATACATAGGTGTCAAAGGGCTATAACAACAACACACTGAAAGACTCGACGTAGACTACAAAGGAAGACATCAAACATCACTACGGAGCCGCCGACGCCCTACCGATGAAGATATCACAAAGAGTTGAAGTTGAGAATCGATGAACCTTGCACTCCAAGACGGTGCCTTCAAGAAGGACACGACACCGCAACGCGCCCACTGCCCTATCCAAAGATCGGATTTTCTTCCGAAGCACGACGAATGGAGGGAGCAACCACAACGGAGCCTTCGGGAAGATTACGACGCCCACAGGTGAGAACTCTGAGTACGTCCTTGACCTTTCCAGCTTTGACATGGGCAAGAACTTAGAAACCGCCAAGAAGGCAACCGAGGATGTTGATGCCACCGTCGACCTAGCCAACTGGTGCGTATAGTCCGTTCATTCCTTTCCTGTTTATTCCTATGTTGGTTGCACTTGTTGTTTATACAGATGTATCTGTTGTATGTGTAGTACGTGATCACATGGTTACATATCTGTATGAGATTAATACTGCATATGTCACTATCATGATTTATTATTTTCAAAAAACTATCATGATTTATTTGTAGATTAAACCAATCAGAAAATTGCTAATTTATCTAACAGGAAGATTCCTATGTTACAAACCAAATTCTATCATGCCGGGCAGATGGGACAATGAGTCAAAGGACTTGCTGTCTACAGTGGACGGATCAGATGCCGCGCCACCGAAGATGGTGCAACGGGAGCAGACGGACAAAACCGTCGCCATGGAACCCAACCCGCTGTACGCCCAGTGGATATCAAAGGATCAGCAAGTTCTTAGCTATCTTCTGAATTCTCTGTCCATGAAGATTCTCGCCCAAGTTGCGAGTAAGGAGACAACCTTTGATCTCTGGAATGCCATCACCACCTTGTTCTCCTCGCACTCCCAATCCCGCATCACAAATTTGCGGATTGCCATCACCAACACGAAGAAGGGTTCCATGACCAGCAGCGCCTATATCTCCAGGATGAAGAACCTGGGGGACGAGCTCGCAGCGGCAGGACACCCCGTCTCGGATCCAGAGATGGCGGACCATGTTCTTGCCGGCCTCGACAGAGACTATGATCCTATTGTGGCAGCCGTCGGTGCAATCAAAAATCATATCACAGTTGACGACCTGTTCGCTCAGATCGCGGCGTTCGACCAGCGAGTCGAGATGCTTGGCGATGGCCCTGATGGGGGATTCAAGTCCTCTGCAAACCTGGCCTACAGGGGGCGTGGGTGCGGCTACAACAGAGGCCGCGGGCGCAGCAGCAGCAGGGGCCGCGGACAAGCCAAGCGCCCTTCCCCGACTCCATCTGGTGGCAACGGCGGCGGCGGAGGTGGCCGCGGTCGCCCACAACAGCAACGACAGCAGCAAGCACGCGATTACCCAGAGTGTCAAATCTGCTACAAGCATCATCCAGGAGGTGCTCGTGATTGTTGGCATAGGTATGATGAAGATGAACATGAGGAGAAGAGTGCAGACATGGTCACCGACTCCTATGGCGTCGACACAAACTGGTATATAGATACCGGTGCTTCACATCACATCACCGGCGAACAAGACAAGCTTACGTTCAAGGACAAGTACCATGGACATGATCAAGTGCACACCGCAAGCGGTTCTGGTATGAAAGTTGCTCACACTGGTCATTCAATCGTTAAAACCCCTAAAAAATCTTGCATCTAAACAAAGTTCTTCATGTTGCTCAAGCTTCACAAAATCTTCTCTCTGTTCATTGATTTACTTTAGATAATCGTGTCCTTATTGAATTTTACCCTTATTTCTTTTTGGTAAAGGACTTGGACACGAAGAGAATCCTGCTTAGGGGCAAGTGCGTGGAAGGTCTCTACCCACTTATATCGTTTTCATCATCATCATCGAATAAACAAGCGTTTGTCGCTATCAAGCCTTCATCTTCAAAGTGGCATAGTAGATTAGGTCATCCTTCGTCAGTCATTGTCAAATTTGTTCTTAGCAAAAATAAACTCCCCTTCTCTCATGAGATAAGTGAGTCAGTTTGTGATCCATGTCAACAGGCTAAAAGCCATCAATTTCCATACCCTGTATCTACTAGCATGTCTACTGCACCCTTGCAACTTGTTTTTTCAGATGTTTGGGGGCCAGCTCCTACTTCAGTTGGTAGATACTCATACTATGTGTGCTTCGTTGATGATTATAGCAAGTTTACGTGGATTTATCTTCTTAAGAAACGGTCTAAAGTGTTTCAAGTTTTCACAAACTTTAAAAATCTTGTTGAAAGAAACCGCCAAGAAGGCAACCGAGGATGTTGATGCCACCGCCGACCTAGCCAACTGGTGCGTATAGTCCGTTCATTCCTTTCCTGTTTATTCCTATGTTGGTTGCACTTGTTGTTTATACAGATGTGTCTGTTGTATGCGTAGTACGTGATCACATGGTTACATATCAGTACGAGATTAATACTGCATATGTCACTATTATGATTTATTATTTTCAAAAAACTATCATGATTTATTTGTAGATTAAACCAATCAGAAAACTGCTAATTTATCTAGCAGGAAGATTCCTATGTTACAAACCAAATTCTATCATGCCGGGCAGAACGGGACAATGAGTCAAAGGACTTGCTGTCTACAGTGGACGGGGTACTCTAATGGCACACTTATGCTCGTCCGCCGTTCGGATAGACCATTAGGTGAACCACCCTAATCATAGGTGATGGGCAGACTACTTCACTGATTCAAAGAGTAACGCACTTGTTCTAACAAAATCTAGCAGACTCCTCCATTAGGTTAGATACTCTACTGGCCATACACAAGCAGATTAATCAGCTCACACCAGTCCTCGCGGTTGCGGGCAGGCACGGTCCTTGATTTTCTAACGTAATCTATTCCAGTGACTCACTGAAACCAACTAGGAGGAAGAGAGGGTAGCCTTCATCCGTCGCCGGCTAAACATTAATTAGAATGTTCCTCATTCGAGAGGTTTATTTTGTGTAAGCTTTGCACCTCTTTGGGCTGCTTTGTTCGATCCTCACACAATTATTTTGTTCTTTGTTTCGTCTCCACTACCGGGAATACTATCCACTAATGTTTATAGCCCCCTTTGTGTAAACATTAATTAGAATGGCCGCCACCACTGCACTGCTGCTGGTTGTCTCCAAATCCATCATCCATGGAATGATTCTCCTTGCGTGGCAGAGACAAAGGCAGGGTCAACATCCTCCCCCCAAGCGGCCAAGCCCATATTCCAGACACATTGTTTAGCCCTTCTTCTCTGGACAGGAACGTTTGGTTCCTGGTGTATATAAACTCTATATGAAAAAAACAGCAAAAAAAATAAGAAGTAAAAAAATCTGAAAATATTTTTGAAATAAACTTGACCTTCTATTGTACTTGTAAAAAAAATCACAAAAAAAAACACCCGTTGGCTTGAGGGCAAAAAAATTAAGGTCAAATATATGTGAATAGTAATGTGTAAGTAGCAATATTTTTTTCCTAGAAATCAACGTGAAATTTTTCCTTCGCAGAAATTTATATACTACTAGTGCAAATGAAAGTCAAGTTTATTCCAAAAAAAAGTTATGAGATTTTTTTACTTTTTATGAATTCATTCATTTCCCATATCAGGTGTATATACACCCATAAACCAAAGGGCATTTCCCTTTTTCTCTGCCTTTGTTTTTATCATGCATATGTCTCTCCCATTGTCTGAAGCTGTTTATCATGAAGCAGAGTGTGTCGTCCTTGCGGCTCTGTCAGTGTCGGTGGGTAGTGGATTACTACTACTACTACTACTAACAGAAAATGGCCTTAGGAATCTGCCATGTTGGTGATATTGGCCGTTGTGTATTTGTATGTGCTTGGTGCTGGTATGTCGCCAGCCTGGCCCTACATGTCCTTGTGTGATTTACTAGCAACGACTGGGGTGTTTAGCAGGCAGGCAGTAGTTGATGTCTAGTGTGACTGCTGCTGTCGCCACACATCTCAACTGAATGATGTTGGTGTTTAAGTGAATGGAGCCGTGGCGCATATGATTGAGCTGAAGGCTCCTTGAGACTTGAGAGCCAAGAATCACTGGTTCATTTTGGTATTGCACTGCATGCATGCATACGTACTTGCTGGGATACTGCTCAACTCGAGGTACTGTGGAGTGTCCTCATGGCCGGTCTCCTGTGTTTCTCTGCTACTTGCAGAGTTGCAGTGAAAGCTCCAGCTTAGGTATTTAGGCCAACTCCACCGTGCGACCTCAAACAGACGTCCGTTTTGTCCGGATTCTGTCCGTTTGGGTAGTGATTTGGAGTCATGTCTGAGCGTGTCATGGAATGCGGTGGCTGTGCGCCCAGCGCGCGGTCGCATCCATTTGCCCCATCCTGTCCGCGAGTCTATTTAAAAAAAAGCAGAAGCAACGTTTCAAATGCCAAGCCCTAGTTCAGGCCAGCGGCCCCGGTTCATCACGCCGGCAACAGAGCCAGCGTCCTACACGTCCATCGCCGGCATCAGCCAGCGGCCGGCAACACAGCCAGCCTTCAAAAATGAATAGTTGTCCTCGTCGGCAACACAGCCAGCGGCCGGCAACACAGCCGGCCACCAAAATGAATATTTTCTCGCCGGCACACAGCCAGCGGCCCAGCGGGCGGGCGGCACCCATGCCAGCCTCAAAAAAGAACGGCCACGGCCGATCTAACGACCTAGTTCAGGCCTTCGGCTTCGAGCATCTCCTTCTGCTTGGCCTCGAACCAGACCCTCGCCTTGTCGCTCATCTTCGACAAGTCCACGCTCATGATCGCAAGGGCCACCTCCTTCGCTTTGGTGGCGGCGTTCGTGGCCTCGATGTCGAGCTGCCTCTGCCTGGCCTTGACGTTGTCGGCCTCGATGTCGAGCTGCCTTTGCCGGGCCACCTCCTTCATGTCGATCTTCCTCCTCTTGGCCGTCTCCTCCATCTCAAGCTTCTTTGTTTGAAGGTCTACGTATTGCTTCATTTGCTCCTCCTTGCTTTGCCGCTTCTTCTCGTCCCTCACACCCTTTTGGGTGGGACATCATGCCATGCAAAGTGTCATGCAATGCCATGGATGAGGCATCACGTATGTCATCAACCTTGGAGTTGGTCTTGCCCCTCGGCCTCTTCAAGGCCTCGCCATCTCCACCTCCAGCGTACTTGGCCGTCTTTAGTCCTCTCTTTCTTTGTAGTTCACGGTATTGGTCCTTGAACTTAGGGCAATTGTTCATAATCGTCCAACAATGCGTAAGAGTGAATGGCTTGTCATTGTGCCGGGCCTTGAATGCCTCCAAAGATTGAAATGCCTAAATCACATGATCAACAACAAGTGAACATGCAAACATATACACGGCTGAAGTGTCATGGCCGTAGCAAGGAAAGGGCTAGGAAGAGGAGAGCATACCATGTCCCCAACGCCGAGACCACTCACGGGCCGTGCTTCAACGCTCTCAGATGCGGCGCAATACTTGTTGCACTCTTGTTGGATGAACAACCATCTCTTTTGAATCGAGCCGATGCCACGGTTGCTTGTAAATTGGTAGGGCTCAAACATCTTCCTTTCATGGAATGTTTTGTGGATTCTCGTCCAAAAAACAATACCCTTTTGTTGCGCGCCGGTCCTCGGATCTTGGCTAATCTCCATCCAAGCTTGGCAAATCAACTTGTCCTCATCTTGTGTGTATGAACCCGTGCGAATGCTCTTCCTCTTCTTTTGTGCTTCCGCTCTTTGGGTGAGCGCGTCGATGAACAATGGCTCGCCACTAATATCAACGTCATTGCCTTCTTCTTCATCACCTTCGATATAGATGTCATCGTCTTCATGCCACGAGTCACCATGGTCGTAGTCAGCACGGTCGTCGGCCTCTTCATCGGGCACGTACTGGGCACGGCCGTCCTGACTTTGGGTCTCATCGGGGTCGTAGGCATGGCCATGCCCACCCTCGAAGATCACGTCCTCCATGTACTGGTTGTAGAAGGGGTCGTTGACCGTTGGCGTTGGGGTTGGCATTCCGTCAAACAAGACGCGGGGGGCCGGCATGGTGCCCGTGCCTGCTTACTTTGCATCTCGACGGACGGCCGCCCGCCGCTGCTGGACCCAGGCGTGACGTTGAGGTCGATGACGGTCGCGGGGCGCAGTGTGGACGCCGCGAACAAGCCCACGTCCGGCGACGCCAAGAAACAGGTCTGGTCGTCGTGCCTTGGCGGAGGAAAGCCGGGCGACATGGGCGCGGCGCGTGACGTCGGTGACTGGCAGTGCGTAGGCCGGGCGACCGACGAGCCTGTGCTCGCCGGGCCGACAGCCGCTGCAGGGAACCCGGCCGGACGGCCCATGCCAAGCATGAGGATGGCGTGCGCTTTGTTGATGAGGTCCTCCTTCTCGTCGGCAGCGGCCTTGCGCCGCGCGGCCTCCAGCTCCTCGCGCTGGGCGGCGAACTTCGCCGCGGCGGCATTGACCTTGACGGCCGCTCTCCGTTCCCTCCTCTTCGCCGATTCCACGTCCAACTTGGCGATCTCCTCCGGCGTGCACTCTGACCGCGGCTTCCTTGACGCCTTCTTCTTCACCTTTGCGGGCGGGTCGACGGCCAGGCCGCCGAAACTCGGCGGGGCGTCGACCATGGCCGGGGGAGAGAGGGTCGGCGGGAGGGACGTGGAAGGGTTTGGGGGAAATGGCGGCAAATGGGCGTGGGGGTTTTGGTTTCTCCCACCGACAGGCGGGTCAGGGGAGGACAAGCGCGCGCGTCCTGCCCGTCCGCGCGCTGTCCGTTTCGCCCCAAAACCAGCGCAAACTTGGGCCGGGGATGGGTCGAAAGCGGACACAAAGCGGACAAAAGTCCATTTGCGTCCGCGCGCTGGGCCGTCTCGTTTGTTTGTTTTACCCCAAACGGACGGGGGCGGACAGAATAGGATCGCGCGGTGGAGTTGGCCTTACAGAAGGATTTCAGACCTCATCAGAATACATGCATCGTAGCCGCCGAAATCAGCCATCGTCATCGCGGTCATCTAATTGCAGCTCGCCAGCGTTCGTGTCGGCATGTTCATAGCAGTGCACGTTAGCTCTCACAGTACCACGGTTGCAGCTCCGTGCACCACCATTGCAGCTTCCCAGAAGACGGTTACATCTTTTTTCTCTAGTTGCCGGTGCTAGCAGCACCACGGTGGCAGCTCCCGTGCACCACCATTGCAGCTTTCCCAGAAAACGGTTGCAGGCCTTTTCTCTTGTTGCCGGTCGCACTCACCGCCGTGCCCCAACCTAGCATCTAGCATTTCCCGGTTCTTGTAAAACTTTTCACCGATTGCAGCAAAAAAGTTGCTGATTCTAGCACCTTGGCAACTGCTCACCACCATGGTTGCAACAATCCAAGTCGCTAGTTCCAACAAATCCAAGTGCCGGTTCCAACAAAACAAGAATGCAGCCGTTGGTTGCCCCCGCCAGTTGTAACAAAAAAGACGACCGGTTCCAGCATTTGATGATGTCGGTTGTAGAAACAAAGTTGCCTGTTGTAGCTCGAGTGAAGTCTGTTTTAAACGCTGAGAATGTAGAGCGCGACGCGAATGAACCCCGACGTTCAAATCCCTGAAGTTTCATACCCTGACCTCGCCGACCCCGGTCGTTTTTGACCTTTAGGTTGTATCCAAATAGGGGGGTTTCTACCTGGCCAGAGAGAGGACAGGATCGGGGTGAGTCAGCTACCTACGAATGGGTCCCATGGTCGCCTGACTTGCTCTGCAGGCTCCCGCACCGAGCACATGCCCTCTCTGTGTGTGTCGTCTAAGAGCAACTCCAACGCGCTGACCCACTTTGCCCGCGCGCGTCCGTTTGGGTCGCGGCGGATTGAAAAGGTTACCCGCAGACCAGTGAAGCAGCAGGAGCAGTCCAGCATCCGCGCGCGAACACATGAGCGATCCAAGGCCGCGCCGCGTTGGTGCATGAGGCTGAAGGCCACTTGGCAGCCGCAGATGAAGGCCGCAACAACCTGCAAATCAGCACACAGCAACCAGCGCGTACGCATATGTTGGCTCGTGCATGCATTGTACGCAGATGACTTGGATTAACCCGCGTCGTGAAGGCTTGTGGCATGGTTGCTTGCTTGGTGTCGAAGTCTGCATGGACCGGGTCTATATCCAGACGGAGGCGGGGTTGGTTGTAGGTCCTGATCGGAGCCGACGATGGTGGGCGGCTGAGAACGACGGGCGGATGGATGCGCCGACGACGGCCGTCGGGCCAACGTGCCGCGCAAGGCCGCCTTGTTGACAAAGAGGCCAGGGATGCGCGCCGGTGTTGGAGTAGAGGCACGCGAACGCGAGGACGACGAACGGCTGCTGGCGATGAAAACCGATCTTAGATCGGAAAACCGAAAAGAAAATATCGATCAATGCGAACGGCGGAAGAGAGAAAACCCTGGATCAAGCGATCGGGGAAAAGAGTTTCTTGGCGGCCGGTCAACACGATCGGTGGACGAACCCTACGTATGGGCGGCGCGGCCCCAGCGGCGGTCATGGTGGGCGACCGTCCCGGGGGCGGCGCGCAGCTGAAGCGGCGGGCGGAGGGCGGCGGCTACGGTTCGATCGCTTAGTCTGATACCACATTAGAAGGGATTGACGTAATATGATGAATGTATTACTGAGCTCTCGTGGACGAGTATATATTGAGTATAAGACTTGAAGGGCAAGAAATCTTTTCTAGAGATAAGGTAGGAGATGGACTATAAATTCTAAACTACCAAATACATGTAACCCCAATATATTTTTGACAAAATATGAAATGTCCTTTAAAAAAAATGTATCTAGCTGTTTCCAAGGTCCATATTACCAACCAAAATTTATCTGGCCGTGCAGAACCGAAGAAGTCAGACTTGCAATCCATGGTGGACAGAGTACTCTAAGGGCATATCCAACTAACCTGTATATTTGTCCGGCAAATCTTCACTTTTATGTCCGGATAGAGGTCCGGACACAGATACGGAAGCGTGCAATCCAATGTTAGTCACAAACATCGGCCTCTATTTTCTCGGACATTATCAAACACGGTGTACGGCGTGCCAACCTGGGCGCGGCCGTGGGCACGCGGCGACGACGCCAGCGGGGCGGCCAGCTCTTGGGTCGGGCAAGCGCGGCGACGGAGGCCGACGAGCTCGGGCGCAGCCACACGCGGCGTGACGGCGGGCACGGCCACAACCGCGTGGCGTCGGGCGCGGCCACGCGTGCACGGCAACGGAGGCAGGCGAGGTCGAGCGCACGACCACGACGACAGGGGGCGTCGGGCATGGCCACGGGCATGTGGCCACGACGGCACACAAGCTCGGTCACGGTGATGACGATAGTGGCCACGGGCGCGCAGCCACGATGGCAGCGGCGTCGGGCGCGGCCACGATGGCACGCAAGCTCGGACGCGGCCATGACGAGCGTGGCCGCGGGCGCGCGGCCACAATGGCAGGGGCGTCAGGCGCGTCGAAACGCACGACGGCGGGGATGGAGGGCTCGTCGGCGGCCATGGGAAGGAGAGGTAGGAGGAGGCGGCGAGGGGAATGGATGGCTCGTAGGCCGCCATGGCGGATGCCCTCGTGGTGGCACCGACGCTCTGTGCGTCACTTTCTTTTTTCAGGACAGAGAAGAGAGATGGCGTGAATACATGACGCTTCTTCGTTCGTCGGCCAGATGTCCTGACTCCCGCAAAATTTTCCCACCTTTGTTTCGATTATATCGGAATCCATACGTCCGGACAGAGAGGAGGACATATACGAGCCCTGTTGGATTGCAAAAATGATCCGAAAAATGCAGTCCAGACATATACAGGAGGTATGCGGGTCCACCTTGAAAGATATCCTAATTGCACACTTTGTTAATGTCCACATTGCAACATGCTCGTCGCGATATATTGACGGTCAGCTCACCAACGCTAATCATACGTGATGGGAAAACTACTTCACTGATACGATCGAAGTGAGAAAGACATGTGCACTTGCTCTTACAAAATCTAGCAGGCACCTCCACTGGATACTCTACGGGCCATCACACAAGCGAATTAATCAGCTCACAATCAACCAGTCACCTGGTCGAACGCTCATAGTCCTTGCGGGCAGGCATGGTCATTTTCTCACACAATCCATTCCAGTGACTCACTGAAACAACTAGGAGGAGAAAGAAAGAAAGAGAGGCTGGCTTCATCCTTTGCTTGCTAAACATAAATTAGAATGTTACTTGCTCAACCGGTCTCTTTTATGCACGCTTTGCACCTATTTTGTAAAGCTACTATCCCAGCAGGGTTTGTGTGCGTTTGTATCTTCATTTGATTTGTATTGATTGTGGCTTCATATATAAGGCGGGAGGGAAGCTTTTTTGGCTAATCTATTGGAAAAATTGTGAATCAGAGGACCGGACCCTGTCAAACATCATCCGGTATGTGCACTCAATCCAGATATTGGGTGGCGGAGCGACCGGTTGTTGCTTCGAACAATGTTGGTGCTTTACAGAATGTGTTCTTATTTGGGAAGTTTCTTGCGGGGTTGGGCTAAGCACCTCAGTGGGGTGTATAAGATCGAGAAGGATAGGCTCCTTTCTCTTGTACAGGCCCTGAATATAAAAGCTGAATCCGTGATTTTGCTGCCTCCTGAGCTCCAGGTTAAAAATGAGGCGGAGAAGAGGTTGAAAGGCCTTCTCCGCGAAGAAGAATTGAAGTGGGCTTTGCGAGCCAAGGTCCGCAAAGTGGTCCAAGGGGACGCGAATACTCAATTCTTTCACCTCATTGCTAATGGTAAGCACAGAAAGAAGCGGATCTTTCAACTTGAACAGGATGAGGGTACTATTTTAGGTCAGGATAATCTCAAAACCTATATTACCGAATATTATAGACAGTTATTTGGACCTCCGGAGGATAATTGTGTGTCCCTCGATGAGTCCAGGACTGAGGATGTGCCTCAATTGTCTGATGCCGATAATGATATCCTGGTTGCCCCATTCTCAGAGAAGGAGGTGTTTGATGCTATTGCACAAATGAAAAACAATAAGGCTCCCGGACCGGATGGGTTCCCGGCTGAGTTCTATAAAAAGTGCTGGCACATTATTAAGGGGGATTTACTACCTATGTTTCATGATCTATTCTCTGGACAGCTTCAATTATTTCACTTGAATTTTGGAACTATCACATTGCTCCTTAAGAAAACGGATGCTGTGAGAATTGAGCAGTTCAGGCCGATCTGCCTCCTCAATGTTAGTTTCAAAATCTTCGCCAAGGTCGGGACCAATAGGCTCACACAGATTGCGCATTCTGTGGTGCAACAATCCCAAACTGCTTTCATGCCGGACAGAAACATCCTTGAAGGGGTGGTTGTTCTTCATGAAACGCTACATGAAATCCACTCCAAAAAATTAAATGGAGTAATTTTTAAGGTGGATTTCGAAAAAGCGTACGATAAGGTCAAGTGGCCATTCCTCCAACAGGCATTGCGTATGAAAGGTTTTGATGAAGCCTGGCGCCGACAGGTCGAATCCTTTACGCAAAAAGGGAGTGTGGGAATTAAAGTGAATGACGATATAGGTCATTACTTCCAGACACATCAAGGCCTCAGACAAGGAGATCCGATGTCCCCTATCCTGTTTAACATTGTGGTGGATATGTTAGCAATTTTGATAGGAAGGGCTAAGGAGAATGGTCAAGTGGGTGGTTTGGTACCTCATCTTTTTGATGGAGGTGTATCCGTCCTTCAATATGCTGATGATACAATCATCTTTATGGAGCATGATTTGGCCAAGGCGAGAAATATGAAGCTGGTGTTATGCCTTTTTGAACAATTGACCGGGCTAAAGATTAACTTTCATAAGAGCGAGTTGTTCTGTTTTGGTAGAGCCAAAGACGAACATGAGTCTTATAGGCAATTGTTTGGGTGCGAGTTGGGGAGTTTACCTTTCTCATACCTTGGTATTCCGATACACCATCGTAGGCTGACAAACAGAGAATGGAAGTGCATCGAGGATCGATTTGAGAAGAAACTGAGCTGCTGGAAGGGTAAGCTCATGTCTTACGGAGGCCGTTTGATCTTGATTAATTCGGTGCTCACGAGTATGCCTATGTTCCTCTTATCGTTCTTTGAGGTCCCAGTTGGTGTTAGGAAAAGACTGGACTTCTATCGGTCACGTTTCTTTTGGCAGGGTGATGAACTTAAAAGAAAATACCGGCTTGCTAAATGGGACATCATCTGTCGACCGAAAGACCAAGGGGGTCTTAGTATTGAAAATCTTGAAGTTAAGAACAAATGCCTTCTTAGTAAGTGGTTGTGGAAGCTTTCCTCCGGGACTGAGGCCATGTGGGCGCAGATCCTCCGCAGCAAGTACCTCCAGACTAAAACATTGTCCCAGGTCACAGTCAGGCCGACTGATTCGCCTTTCTGGAAAGGACTAATGAAAGTCAAACAATCAATGTTCAATAGGACGAAGTTTGTTATTGGAAACGGTGCAAGTACACGTTTCTGGGAGGATACTTGGCTTGGCGACTCACCTTTAGCCATTCAATATCCATCTTTATATCGGATTGCTCAACGACGTGAGGTGTTTGTGGCAACGGTATTTCAATCTATCCCCCTTAATATTCAGTTTAGACGGTCCTTAGTGGGCAATCGTTAGGAAGAATGGCTCCATCTAGTTAGGAGACTAATGGAGGTTCAACTTTCTCACCAACCCGATGGATTACGCTGGAAGTTGACTACATCTGGAGTATTTACAGTTAAATCAATGTATATTGATACTATTAATTCGAACTCCATTCCAACTTCCAAGTTTGTCTGGGCTGTCAAAGTTCCTTTAAAAATTAAAGTGTTTATGTGGTTTGTCCATAAACAAGTTATTTTAACAAAGGACAACTTGATAAAGCGTAATTGGACAGGACCTACTAGGTGTAGTTTCTGTGATCGGGATGAGACGATTAAGCATCTATTCTTTGATTGCCCGTTGGCCAAAGTTATTTGACGGACGGTCCATATTGCTTTTAATATTACTCCACCGAATTTTGTCAACGCATTATTTGGGACATGGCTTAATAGGATTGAGCCTGACTTAGCAAGACATATTCGGGTTGGAGTTTGCGCTTTGTTGTGGACTATCTGGAATTGCAGAAATGATTTGGTTTTTAACAGAACATCACGGATTCATTTTTTGCAGGTTATTTTCCGAGCTACAACATTGATCCGTTCGTGGTCGTACTCACTCCGATGGAGGCCAAGGAGCATTTGGTTACTTGATCTATCCGTTGGGAGATGGTAGTTCGGGATATATTCAACCGGTTTGGATGGCGGTCATGTAATAGAATAGGCAATTAGTTTACCTATCTATGTTTAGCCAGCCGGTTGTGGCGTCTTTTCCTGGCTAGTTTGTGTATCTAGCCTTTTAGGCTCTGTGTGAGCTGCCTTTTTCTTTTTTTCAGTTGGAGACTTTGGAACCTTGTTGATCCTTTTGTTTATTTGGTTAATAAGATGACCGTATGCATCACTCTGATGCAGAGGCCGGAGAGCACCCCTTTTCAAAAAAAAAACGGGCAGGCATGGTCATTTTTTAACACAATCCATTCCGGTCACTCGCTGAAACAACTAGGAGGAGAAAGAAAGAAAGAGAGAAAGGGTGGTCTTTATCCTTAATTTGCTGGCTAAACGTTAATTAGAATGTTCCTCACTCAAGCGGCTTCTTTTATGTATGCTTTGCACCTCTTTTGACTGCTTTGTTTGATCCTCACACAATTATTTTGTTCTTCATTTCGTCTCCACTACCATTACCGGGAATACTATCCACTAATGTGTTCTGCCCCCTTTTGCTACAGTTTGATCTGATTGCAATACATTATGCCACCACTGCATTGTTGCTGGTTCTCTCCAAATCCATTATCCATGGAATGATTCTCCTTGCGTGGCAGCGACAAAGGCAGCAGGGTCAACATATTCCAGACGCATTGATTAGCCCTTCTTCTCTGCCTTTGTTTTCATCATGCATGGGTCTCTCCCAAGCCCATGTTCTGAAGCTGTGTATCATGCGGCACAGTCTGTCGTCCTTGGGGCACAGTCAGTGTCGGCGCGAAGAGGATTTGTGGCTCTTTGATGCAACACACACCTATATAAATATAGCATTAAATACGTATCAGAAAATATTACTATTTTTGAAATTTTGGGATATGAAACCTGGGTGCCTTTAGTAAACCTTTGTTCAATTTCATGAGGAATGAATGCCCGTGGTAATATCAGTAAAAAGCCAAAAAAAGATCGTACGTATAGGAAAAAAGTTAGATGTATCGTAGAACGGACCGTAATTCTCGCGATGCTGATAACATGGGTACCCATTCCGTGTGAAAATGAACACGGTGTACAATGAACACCCAGGTTTGATATCCCAAAATTTTAGATTTTTTTCCTAAAATTTCCTGATATTTTTAATGCTTTTTTTATATAGGATGCGCGTCACCCAGGAGCTCCAATGCATTTCCCAATACTTCTCTTCCTACTACTACCAACAGAAAATGGCTTTAGGAATCTGCCATGCTGGTGATATTGGTCGTTGTGTATTTGTATGTGCTTGGTGCTGGTATGTCGCCAACCTGGCCCTACACGTCCTTGTGTGATTTACTAGCAACGACCGGGGTGTTTAGCGGGCATCTGGCATCATGGCCTCCCCTATCCCTGGCTCCTGGCTACAGTGCTCCCTCTGACATCCTATGCGCCTCAGATTTTATTTAAGATTTCCCCGAGATGAGCAAATATACTTTCTTGAAAGGGTCGCGCTAGGCGCTGGTCGACCGACGCCAGTTTCGGCCAGTCAATCAGTAGCCCTCAGATGCACTTTATTTGCCATTGTCGGATCTGGGTCCGTTGATTCCCAACTACCAAGGGAAACATGGCGGCTGCTACCCTTGCCTCGGGCGCCACCTATCTCACCGAAACGCCCACTTTCCCTCACTGTCGACGCTCACCGCCGTTAGTCGCAGCAAAAGAGTTCGCCGGTAGCAGCTTTTTCACCGCCTACCCTAGCAGCCATGGTAGCCGTCAGAATCAGTTGTCGTCATCGCAAAAATCTCCATCGTCGCGATCGTCTGATTGCAGCTCGCCATTGTTCATGTCGACATGTTCATAGCAGTGCATGCCAGCTCTCGCAGCACCACGGTTGCAGCTCCGTGCACCAGCATTGCAGCTTCCCAGAAGACGGTTCCTGCTTTTTTCTTTGGTCGCCAGTTCTAGCAGCACCACGGTGGCAGCTCCCGTGCACCACCATTGCAGCTTTCCTAGAAAATCGCTGCAGCTTTTTTCTCCCGTCGCCGGCCACAGCTCGCCGCCGTGCCCCAACCCAGCATCGAGCATTTGCCTGATCCAGTAAAACTTCTCACCGATTGCAGCAAAACAAGCTGCCGATTCTAGCACCTTGGCGACTGCTCACCAGCATGGATGCAGCAATCCCAATTGTTGGTTCCAGGAAATCCAGGTGCCGATTCTAGAAAAAAATGTCGACGTCGGAGGGTGCCGCCGGTTTTAGCAAAAAATATGGCCAGTTCCAGCATCCGGTGTTGTCGTTTGTAGCAACGAGGTTGTCGGTTGTAGATCCCATCCTGGTAGGTTCCAGCACCGGCAGTGAGCAGGTTATAGCACCCCCGTGGCTCGGTTTCCAGAGCCGGTGATGGCCGATTTCACTACTGGTGGTGCAGGGCGTAGCACCCCCTAGGTGGCGCGCGGTTGCTAGGACAACTCATGGCAATGTCGCGGCGACGGCATGGGCAAGAGTCGGGCGACGATGAGTTTTCTGGGAGAAGAAAGCGAACATAGGGAGAATGGGGATGGCGTCCACTGCAGAGGAGGAGAAAAAAAATGAGTGGAGGAGACTACATGTAAAGAGATTGGGCTGACGGACCCATCTGCCTATGTGCGCCTGAGTTGTTTGATATGTTTTGATTAAGTGGCGAGCGTGCGACCCCCGATGCTTCGGCCGGCCGGCCGTTTCAAACTGTTTCCCTTCCTGAAATATGAAAACAACATAAAATTGAAACTAGCATTGGACTGATTTAATATGTTAGTTTGCAAAAAACTTGATTGTTTAAAAAAGGTTATGGATAGTAGGCATAGAATACATAAAAGTTATATACATGTTGGAGAAGTATCAAGAATGTGCTCAACCGCGTCCTGCTGCATCAGACCGTCATCGGGGAGAAGCACCTGGAGCAGCTGGCGGTCGTCGGCGACACCCCGAACATCATCAGTGGTTGCACCGACGCCAGCTCCAACTCCGGCGGGCTCGTCTTCCTCTTCTTGCGTGAAAAGCTTGCTGACGGGATGAACATGCACATTTCAAGGTCGTCGAGCCCATGGCCTACCCCACACTCACCAAGGGCATCCCCGATCCGTTGATCATTGCATCTTCCAAGCACTCCTGCAGGAGCAACACGCTCATGGTGCTCACCTCATCGGGCCCGCCATCGCTGGCGGGGACGTCGGATGGTGATGCCATGGTCGCAGAAAGACCAACATCTTGATATATCAATTGAATGAAATGTCATTCAAAAAAAAAGTATCTAGCGTTTGCAAGGTTCATCTTACAAACCAATTTCATTTGACCGTGCAGAACGGGACAAGAAGTCAAGGACTTTGCAGTCCACAGTGGACGGAGTACTCTAATTGCATACTTTGTTAATGTGCGCATTGCTGCATGCTCGCCCGGATATATGGACGGCCGGCTTACCTACGCTAATCATAGGTGATGGCCTGATGGGCAAACTACTTGACTGATCCAAAGAGAGAAAGACACGTGCTTGCTCTTACAAAATCTAGCAGGCACCTCTATTAGATACACTACCGGCCATCACAGAAGCAGATAATCAGCTCACAAAATCCTTCTCTAACACAATTTATTCCGATGACTCACTGAAACAATTAGGAGAAAGAAAGAAAGAAAGAAAGCGAAAGAAAAGCTGGCTTTATCCTTTGCGGACTAAACATTAATAAGAATGTTCCTCATTCGAGAGGCTTATTTTATGTACGCTTTGCACCTCTTTTGGCTGCTTTGATCGATCCTCACAACACAATTATTTTGTTCTTTGTTTAGTCTCCACTACTGGGCATACTATCCACTAATAATGTCTGTGGCCCTCTTTGGCTAGGCTGATTACATTACATTATGCCGCCACGCTGCTGGTTCTCACCAAATCCATTATCCACGGAATGATTCTCCTTGCGTGGTGGCGACAAAGGCAGGCCGGTCAACATCCTTTCCAAGCCCATATACATTTTTTTTATTGAACTCCAAGCCCATATACATATTCCAAAGACATTGTTTATTCCTCCTTTTTCCTTCTTCCCTATATTAGTTTTTTATCATGCATGTATGTATGGTATGTATGGACGGACCCCAGAGAGAATTCTGAAGCTGTTTATGCACCATTGTCAGTCGGTGGCGGAGTACTACTAATACTGCTACCAACACAACAGAAAATGGGTTTAGGGATCTGCCACGTTGGTGTGCATCAGTATGGCCGATGTGTATTTAATTTGTATGTGTTGCGTGATGATTGGGTGTGCAGTGTCGCACCAACCTTGCCCTACATGTTTTTGTGTGGTTTACTTAGTAGGAACGACGGGAGAGGATATGTTTTGTATGTGCAGTGCAGGCAGTAGTTGATGTGTAGTGTATCTGTCGCTCTCACCACAAGGAGGAGGCACGTCTGAACTGAAATATGTTTGCGTTTAGGTAGATGGATTGAGCCAAGGTCTATTATGTTCTGTCTATTCTTGTACTCCTATTTGCACTGCAGCATACCTGCTGGGAAGCTGCTCAGCTTGGTCTCCTGCGTTTCCTGCTGGTGTTTCTGAATGATAATACTTTTCCCAGACAAACTTAATCCAAGGTATATCTTCTCTGTTCATAAATTTGAGGAGGTTTTTCATGAGGAGGGCCTTATTGTGGAGGGCTACATCAAGAATACCAAGGCCACCTTGATTTTTTGGTAAACATACCTTGGACCAGGCAATGAGTGTTGTCCCTCTATCTTCCATGCCAAATTTTCTCCAGAGAAAGTTTGTCAAATATTTATTGATCTGCTCAATTACACCTATAGGAAGTGCCAAGGAACACATAAAGAATATTGGCAATGCTGGAAAAAAAAACTTGATGAGCAATAATCTTCCATCATATGACAGCATGGTAGAACAACCAGAAAGCCTTCTCTCAATTCTTTGTAGCATTGGGCTATAATCTTCAATTTTTGTCTTAGAAGTACCAAGTGGAAGCCCCAGATAAGTGAAGGGGAAGTGGCCTTGTTGACACCCCATAATATTGAGCAGGGTTTGGAGCTGAGGGTCAGAAACATTGATTGGCACCAGGAAAGATTTCTCATAATTAACTTTAAGCCCAGTAAAAGCAGTGTAATGCAAAATGAGGTTTTTAACTTGAGCAAGTTGTCTGACATCAGCAGGCAGAACTAGGATTGTATCATCAGCATACTGGATCACAGGAAAATCTGGGCAAGCTTGACTGCTGATGGGAGCCTGAATTAAATTCTGGTGCATAGCTTCATTGAGCATTGACTGAAGAAGATCAGCTGCTAGCACAAAGAGTAGAGGAGATATAGGATCCCCTTGTCTTACTCCTTGTCGGCAGTGAAAAAGTTTCCCTGGCACTCCATTGAGCAGAACAGAGGAAGTACCTGAGGAAAGCAACATTGTGATCCAGTTAATCCATCTACTTCCAAAACCTCTGGCTTTCAGAATAGCAAGAATGGCTTGATGGTTAAGCAGATCAAAAGCTTTCTCAAAGTCCAGTTTGAGTAGAACAATAGGATGTTTAGATTGCTGACATTGATGCAGATATTCAAAAGCCCATCCCAGACAGTCATGAATGGTTCTACTCTTGATGAAGCCATATTGATTAGTGTGCACAATCTTGAGAATCACAGTCTGTAATCTATTTGCCAAAAGTTTGGTAATGATCTTGATAGTGCAATTGAGAAGAGAAATTGGCCTGAAGTCATTAGTTGTCACTGGATTGTCCTTCTTTGGAATCAAAGTGATAAAAGAGGCATTGATACTCTAAAGGGAAATCTTCCCATGATAAAAATCATCAATCAACTTGTAGAAATATTGAGCAATTATATTCCAACAGGCCTTAATAAAATCGCCATTAAAACCATCAGGCCCAGGTGCTTTGTCAAAAGGCGGATGCTTGATAACAGAGTCAATTTCTTGCTTGGTGAAGGGGGCATCCAGCTCCTGCAAGTCTTCAACCCCGGTAATGAGATTGATCAGGTTTAGAGGGTCTGAGATTTCTCCAGTCTGACCCAGTCTTTCTTTGAAGGCAGCCCAATGAATTGCAACTTTTTCATGATGATCTGACATTTCTACTCCTTGATCATTGCATAGACTTTGAATGTAGTTATGCCTGTATTTGATGGTTGCCTTAGCCTGAAATTTTTTGGAGTTTTCATCATCAAATTTAACTCAACGAATTGTTACTCTTTATCTCCAATAAATCCTTTGAAAAGACAACAATTTTAACAAATGCTCTTTTAGCATGTCCCTACCATTCTGTTCTATATCTGTGTGCACTCTGTATTCTTCAAAAAGATCCCACATCAAGATTACATTATTTGTGGCCTGAATGCTGCTAGTTAGGTTGGAAAGGTTTTTACTCCAAATTTTCAGCCCTTTCCTGAGACATTTGAATTTTGCAGTGATGAGTTTAGCACTATCACTTGCCAAAATGGGTTGTTGCCAAATAGATTGTACCACATCTTGGAAATCATGATGCTAAAGCCAGAAGTTTTCAAATCTGAAGACTTGAGCTCTAGGAATGCTTGTACCAATTTTTATGACAAAAGGACAGTGATCAGATACATATTTTGCGAGAGGAATAACCATAGTATTGGGATAGTTGGAAGACCAGTTTTCAGAGGTGAACACCCAGTCAATTTTCTCCTGCAGAGGAGCTTGCTGCATATTGCTCCAAGTGAAGCTTCTACCTTTCAAAGGAATCTCAACTAGGGCCAGTTGACTAATGGCAGCATTGAAATCCATCATGCTATTAATGTCACCAGTGCCAACATTCTTGTTAGAGGGGTACCTGATATAATTGAAATCTCCTGTGATGATCCAATCAGATTCAACAGCCATTTGAATGTTCCTGAACCAATCGAGGAAGTTGTGCCTCCCTTCAGTATCACAAGGTCCATAAATATCTGTTAGGATCCAAGAATCTCCTGTGTGGACTGAAATAAATCTAATGGAGATGGAGAAATCATTTTTTAACAGACACTCCCCATGAAACATATTATCATTCCATGCCACAAGCAATCCCCCAGAGGCTCCCACAGAAGGCAGGTAATCAAATTGTTTATTCTTTTGGGGCAAAATTTTCTTAAATAAGAACTGTCAAAGACTTCTCTTTTTGTCTCTTGCAGACAAATGACTGAACATTGGGCTTCATCAATCTTATTTGAAATGGCTAGCCACTTATCACTTGAATTTATGCCTCTCACATTCCAATTCAATATACTCCAGGATTTATTCATTTCAGAGTAAGCAAACACAGATCTAGGGAAAAATATCACTACTCAAGAACTGAAAGCAAAGCATACACTCAATATTGAAATAGTCCCATAACATGTAGCATCTCAGACAAGCCAAAAGTGCATAGAGGAGTCTCATTACAAAAGCATCCAGAAGCAAAGAACTTTTGTACAAATTGCAAAACATTGCCAAAATTGGACCTACTACTAGGTCAACCCTCCTGGAGCTCAGCATCTTTACTCCTTTCCTGCTAGTGGCTTTCCTCCCCTCTTGACCTTCTTCTGCAGGATGTTCTCTTCAATGCAGACTTTTGGATCCACCTTGCAATAAGAGGAATTAAGGTTCTTAATTACTTTGGAGTTACAGATAGGAGGTTTAGCAGAGCAGGCCATACAACTCTTATCATGACAAGTTTTCTTTCTATAGCCCTTATTTAAATGCTACAATCTTTCACTTCTTACATCAGATTCAACTAGAGGCACTCTCTCTTTTCTTTTTCCTTTGGCAGCAGCAGGACTGCATAAGCTAGCATCTTCAATCATAGGTGGAGGTTGGACTTCCTCCAAGCCAAGATTCTGCAACTGAGAGCATGAAGGGGCCACAGTTACAAGACAAGAAGGAGATATGAAGAATACAAGATGTTGAGACTGTTGAAATTCTTCACAGATGATATGCCACATAGGGGATTGCAGAAACCCCTTTTCCCAATCAAATTTATCAGGTGTCAATAAGTAGAGCAAATGAAATCCGTCCAATCTAAGGGTACCTTGACTATAGTGGAGCCATCTATGCTGACAGAAAAGTGTTGCTCCCAAGCAGAGTAAAAGCCATTGCAGGAATATCAGAATCTGCAGTAGAGCCAGCAGGGACACAATTAGCTAGATACTTTCCTTTGATATTAAAACCTGGAGGTGCTGAACAAGTTGAAGATGAGGAGCAGGTGACATTAATACTTTCTGAGGCCGAATCTGGTTTGGAGGAAACATCTGAAGAACTGTCTAGGATTTCAATTTCCTCATCAACATAGGAGCTCTGATCATCTTCTCTGTGCATAGCAGCCAGTAATTCAGAGGGAGAAGCTAGCTGAATCACAGGATCTTCCCCTTCAGCAAGATAAAAAGAGCTCCCTCCTCTTCCACTAAATTCATGTCAACTGTGAGTTCATTGCCAACCCTGGGAGAAAAAACTTGGGCTTGGATGTTAAGACCAGCAGGTGAGGACTGAGGTATCACTTGGTTAAGATCAAGATCATTTCTGACATTCTGTCCCACAGGAGGCAGCAGGTTTGTGAATTCCAGGGGAGCAGCCAAGGCAGGTTGAGCACTAGCAGGCTGAACAGCAGCAGTTTGATCAACAACCAGCTGAGCATGTGGCTGAAAGATTCCCTGAGGCAAAGCTGGCATGGGCCCCAGGCCCAAATTAAGGTCTGGAATACCCACTTGGGCCAGATTGAGATCTGGAATACCCACTTGGGCTTGGCCCAATAAGTTCAAAAGCTCATTTCCCTCCAAGTTTAGGTGAGCATTGTCTTTAAGCATGTCAATATCCACCCCATTGGATCCCACGGAGAGAGTTAACTCACTATTCATATCCATATCAGGAAGATTATTTTGTTGTTGTTCATCCAACGGCTGAAAAAGATCAGCAAGCTCCATGAATTCACCCTCTTCCAGCTCCTGGTCAATGAGATCATCATTCTCTGCTGGCATTACCCAATGCCCCCAGCCAGGAAGCTCCTCATCATCCTCTTCTTGATCTGCATCTTCTGCATCCTGTTGCATAGCTTGGTGATGAAGATTCTGAGGATCACCTCCCATAACATCTTGAGCCTGGTGTTGCTGAATAGGCCCAACAAAATGGTTAAGTTGATTGGGATGGAAGAAATTGTTAACAGGTTGAGGATGAGGATTGCCATCAACTGGAACTGGATCCTCATCAGGTGGGCCATCAGCCAATAGCTCTTGCTGGATAATGACAACTGGAACAGTCCAAGATTCAGCATTGGGATCATCAGATTCACCCACAACAATACTTATAGGAACATCACTCATGTTTTCCACTTTGATCTTGACCATTAGGGCGGCTTGAGTGCTCCTAGCCCTGTCCCAAAGCAACAGCTTACCAAAACTTCTAACAGAGTTAGCTAGTTCATGCATTTCCCTCTTATCAAATGGAAACCCAACCAACAGAGCCCAAATATCTCTATTTAACTCAAGATTCCTCTAGTTAAGGTCGTGATTATGCCTCTGAAATATAAGAGGAACATCTCCATGCACATGCGGGCTTTGCAGAACCAGAGCATCACGATCAAAAGGAGATCTTAATCTAACATATGCTTGACCAAAAGGGCACTGGCAGATCTCATGAAACCCTAGGTGTTTGACTTGAGTAAGAAACTCACCAAGAATCTACCTCACATTAGGAAAATAAACTTGCTGATTGGGCATAGGAACAATGGTAGCAATAGCCCAATCTTCATGCCGAGGCAGAGCAGGGTCAGAAATTACCCTCACTCTAGCGGGTCGCCCCTCCACTTGGACTGCTTGATGATGCGGAGGAAGAAACGGTGTCGGATCAAACGGGAAGTTGGCCATTGCACGCGGGACGAGCTCTCCCTCCTGCTTTGAAGATTGCAGTAGCCTGCTGACGGTTAGCGGCGGAGGAGGTGGAAGAGGGGAGGAGCGAGAAAGATGAGGCTCGGGAGCAGAGAGATTGGTAGGTGGAGGAATAATATCTTGATAGCCGGGGCGAGCGATAGCATTCCTCGATTGAGGCACTGGAATCGCACCATTAACGGGGGCAACAACAGTAGTAGCTGATACAGAGGCAGTCAATTGATTTGACAAAGCGAGGGAGCGAAAGCCCGAACGGCAGTCACTGGCAACATGGCCCCACCTTTTGCAATTATTACCGGATTTTATTCTTGCAGCCCGATCTCTCATGGCCCTTTAGCAAACAACGGACACAAAAAAGGTTGGGCCAGGCCTCTCCAGAAGCATGGGCCGCCAAAGAACCCGGGGCAGCTGCTGGGCCAGTTTGAATTCGCTGATTTGCCGCCTCATTATTGCCCATTTCCGGAAATTGAAGCCAATCAAAGACTGTAGTAACTACCACCGTTGATTGAGCGGGGCGAGATCTATGATTCTGAGTTTGACTTGAAGCTTGGTTGAAGAATCTTGGAGCACGAACTACATCAACAAAAGAATTCACATTTCTTGATCTAGAAACTAAAGTCCATCCATTCTCTTGATCAGGATCAGCAAGGGAACGAAATTTAGGACCATTAGAACCCCAAAGGAGAAACCCAAGATTGAATTCCGGCAGAGAAACATTTCCTCCATTGTAGATCTCAAATCCCACATTGATCAAAGAGACAGAGAACTTGAAAAGATGCTCACACATCTTGCGGACCTTGAACAGAGAAGCTCGACCACCAAAGCACGAAAGAAGAATGGTACCTACCGATTCCTCTGTGAGTCGAATATTTGATCGGGTAAATTCCGCCACCAGAAAGAATTCCCTTTGTCCAGGCTCCGCCGTGAAGTTGAGTGGCAGATTCATGGAGGAGCGAATACGGTCCTTGAAGGCGTGCCCTCTCTCAAAATGAAGGTCAGACAGCGACATGATTGTAGTGGCCGTCGCAACCGGAGTGGAGAACGACGGGAGAAGAGGCGGTGGCCGCCGTGGCCGGAGTGGCCGGCGACGGGAAGGCTAGGCGGTGGCTGCCATGGCCGGAGTGGCCGGCATGGCTAGGTCAGCGGGGATGCTGTAGCTGTCACCCACGTATGTGTCTCGGCTTGGTGATGGCCTGATGGGGAAACTACTTCACAGATCCAAAGAGAGAAAAACATGTGCACTTGCTCTTACAAAATCTAGCAGACACCTCCATTAGATACACCACCGGCCTATCACAGAAGCAGATTAATCAGCTCATACTCAGCCAGGGCAGGGCAGGCACGGTCCTTCTCTAACACAATTTATTCCAGTGACTCACTGAAACAACTAGGAGGAGAAAGAAAGAAAGAAAGGCTGGCTTTATCCTTTGCGGGCTAAACATTAATTAGAATGTCGCTCACTTTCTTTACACTTTGCACCTCTTTTGGCTGCTTTGTTCGATCCTCACAACACAACTATTTTGTTCTTTATTTAGTCTCCACTACCGGGCATACTATCCATTAATAATGTCTCCAGCCCTCTTTGGCTAGGCTGATTACATTACATTACATTATGCCGCTACGCTGCTGGTTCTCGCCAAATCCATTATCCACGGAATGATTCTCCTTGGGTGGCAGCGACAAAGGCAGGCCGGTTAACATTCTTTCCATGCCAACATACAATTTATTTATTTTTAACTCCAAGCCCATATACATATTCTAGACACATTGTTTAGTCCACCTTTTTTGTCTAAAAAAAAGTCCTCCTTTTTCTTCCCTTCTCTGCCTTTGTTTTTATTGTGGTATGTATGGACCCCAGAGAGAATTCTGAAGCAGTTTATGCACCACCGTCAGTGTCTAGCGGAATACTACTAATGCAACAGAAAATGGGTTTAGGAATCTGCCATGTTGGTGTGCATCAATATGGCCGTTGTGTATTTAATTTGTATGTGCTGCTTGATGATTGGCTGTTAGGTGTGGCACCAACCTGGTCCTACATGTTTTTGTGTGGTTTAGTAGGAACGACCGTAGAGGTTATGTTTTGTATGTGCAGTGCAGTAGTTGACGTGTACTAGTGTGTCTGTCGCTCTGATCACAAGGATGAGGCACGTCTCAACTCTGATCTGAACAATGTTTTTTTGTGTTTAGGTGGGTTGAGCCATGGTCTATTGTGTTATGTTTATTTTTGTATTGCGCTGCAGCATACCTGCTGGGAAGCTGCTCAACTTTGGCAGGGGCGGAGCCAGGATTTGGTTATGAGTGGGGCGAAAGCCAACATTCACAAAAAGTCATGGAAAATCACGATATTTTAAGGCTCACGATAGTGTTGATGATAAATCATCAAAATGTATATCTGAAACTACAAAAGAATGAGATATTTCTGTTAACTTAAATTGACTCTACGACCACCAGTGTTGGACAAGTTGATAATGTGAAATTTACAACTATTTTTCCTTAACAATATAGACAATCATATAATGTTGAAAAAAATCGTCTTCATTTTGATTCGAAAACATTTTATTGACTAGTTCATACCGAAAAAGCTTGTTTGGTTGTCGCGGTTGATATTAGAAGAATTATGACCAACCGATCAACCATTGAGTGTGTAGTAGTTTTACTTGTTTAAAACCATCTGACGATTAAATTGGCAAGTGAAGATGAGATTTTTAGGTTTCAAGCTAGAAACGGGCAAGTTGAGCCCATTCTTGACTAGAAAAGACTACAGGATACAGAACTCCACCACTGTGGATGTATTAGACACGTGAAATACCTCATGTCGTGGATCCGAAGATACACAAAATTGTCAAAAGCTCTATTTTGTGCGCAGTGCTAATTAACGAGACTAAGATCATAATTCATGAAAAGAAGTACTGGTGCGTAGTAGTGGTACCTGCTGCCAATATCTTCGATCCTGGTCACCTGGCTAGCAGCCTTCTGAATTTCTAAGGATCTAATCCTCCTGTGTCTGGTCGTATCCGGACAGCGTACTTAGACCAGTGGATGGTGTAGTCATCGTGACGGGCGGCCGCCGCGGCAATGGCAAGCACTCTAGCAGGACACGCATGACGGCAAAGCCCTAAGCACTCTAGTAGAAGACGCACTCAATCGATCGGATGGATCAGATTGTATCCAGAGGAACGCTAGTCAGCCACAACTATACGCCTAGATCTAGATGTATGGGCTAGTGGGCTCTGGCCTTTTATATTCAGTGTTGCTGGTGCAATGAATAATACGAGTAATACTTGTATTTTTATATGAGCTTTTTTTTTTTGAGAAAGAGTATTTTTATATGAGCTAATAATGATGCCATTAGCTGCGGCCATTAGCGGTGTATACAGCCTGCTGAAAATTGTTGAATCCGCCCCTATTGACACTTTTTTTTTGAAGGGCCCCTATTGACACTTTTTTTTTGAAGGGCCCCTATTGACACTTTGACAGGTCCATGAAAGTGGAAATGCCATTTGTCCAATTGAAGTTTTATGCAACCGGTAGTTCCCTTGATCAGTAAATACTGGCCCGTCTGTCCTATAGCCATTTGTTTAATGGTACATTATTTCAACCGATAAATTATTTATTTTAAACCTATAGTGCCATCACTGATTTACCTTGATTGTTTGCGAATATTTTTGTGGCCGATGCATTTAGCATATATTCCCTCCGTTCCTAAATACTTGTCTTTCTAGGCATTTCAACAAGTGACTACATACGGAGCAAAATGAGTGAATCTACACTCTAAAATATGTCTACATACATCCATATGTAGTAGTCATTTGAAATGTCTAGAAAGACAAATATTTAGGAACGGAGGGAGTAATAAGTAGAGTATGATGGAAAACTCTAGTCAGCGTGGCGTTTTTAAAATCGTGTTTATAGAAGTTGGTATTGGATAGCAGTATATGGCATCACTTACACAAGTCTCGAGATTGAACGACTTGTAAGTATCGTGTAGCAGTATATGGCATGTCCATGGATTCTTTACGTACCCTGCAGTCCACTGGGATGGAGTACTCAAAATTGCATGTGTTCTGATATATATGTTTGTTTTATGTATGCTTTGCGCCTACCTCTTTTGGCTGCTTTGTTCGATCCTCACAAGACAATCATTTTCTTCTTTGTTTCGTCTCCACTACCACGAATGTTATATAACCACTAATGCTTGATTCAACCCACCAGTGCACTCTTTTAAGTCTACAACAAACATATCCTAAATGTTAAACTAGGGGAAGCCAAGACTTCCGTATGTATAATAACTACTAAAAAAAAGTCAAACATCGGGTGCTCAAGGCCTTGGACATTTTCTTCCCCAGGTACCGCGCGGCGACCAGGCCGCCAGAGGCGAGCAGCCCACAAGCTGCTTGCCGTGCGCTCGAAACCATTACGCGGCGCCTCAGAGCCGTGCGGACGGATGCCGCTGCCACCTCTTTCGATGGAACCAACGTGCGGGTCGGTATGTGAGTCAGTATTTCTAGGGAGAAAACCAATCATTAGGATGCGTTGCAGGAATCGGCAGCGCGAATATGAATGGATCTGGACAGAAAACATCAGTACCTGTGCTATTTGATGTGAATCTTCCCTGCAGTCTCCTTTGGATCATACGCGGGAGAGAAGAGAACAGTTCATTCGTTGCAGATACACCACAGTCCTGCACATATATCTTTGATAATTATCAAGATGTTCAAGAGACGCACATAAGCACATTTGCAAGCACACACCGGTTCATAGAAGTTCTTGCTGAGAGAAAGAACTCTGATGTTTATGGTTGGTTCTAGAAGTTCTTATTGTATTCTCATTGTTTGCCCTAGTGCTGATTGTTTGTGATTGATGCCATTTTCTACTGAGTACAGACAATTTATACAACCAGTAGTTCCCTTGATCAGTTAATACTGCCCCGTCTGTCCTAGAGCCATTTGTTTAAGTGGTACCTTAAACCATATTTGAACCGACAATTTATTTATTTTTAGCCTATAGTGCCACTACTGATTTACCTTCCTTGTTTGTCAATATTTTTGTAAGTGTCTGCATATTTTAAGAAAATATAATTTTGTGGTTGATGCATTTAGCATATAATAAGTACAGTATGATGAAAAACTCTAGTCAGCAGAGCATTTTTCAAATCGCATTTATAGAAGTTGGTATTAGATATCAGTATATGGCATCATTGGAACTACACAACTCTCCAGATTGAATGACTTCTAAGTACCGTGTAGTTGGTATGTCCATAGATTCTTTACCCTGTTGTTTTGGTTAGGCCTGGCTCTCAATTGTAGTGTTGTGCTTATGAATTTTGACAGCAGTGAACCTTGCGAACAATTTCCAGTTTGTTGAGGTGTAGACTTGATAGAGCTAATCTTATTTGTGTGTTCCAGGGGACTACAAGGCCAACAGTTCAGAATACATTGAATGTTATCGTCTTACAACAGATATATGCAAAGCATGTGTGTGGATAACGAGGTACCCAATCAGCAACTCTAACTACGTGATGCTGCTATCATCAAGGTTTATCAAACATCTTAGTAGGCTATCAATGATGCATTTGACAGTGCATGTGTGATGAAAAAGAAATAAAACCTGCTTGAAAGCCTTTTGTTGTCTGTAATCTGACATCTTCAGTATCCCTTCAGAAATATACTCCTGTATCAGGGGTCTGTACATCAATTGAAATGGCTGGAAACTACCGTCCACAATCTTCTTGACCTGAATTACAGCAGAGTCCACATAAGCACCAAATCATAAGCAGAATTATAGAGATCTGAGTTGGTGGCCGTTGGTTCATCCTCACTGAGATCACCTCTCAAATTATTAGGAAATATAACATAGTTGTTGTCCATCCTGAATGGTTGGTTCAATTGACATATATTTCGAGATAATATTTTTATCTTGCACAAAGTTAGAGATTATGATGACACAAGCATTTAAACAACAGATATAGAATATAACAAGTACTGTAATAACTAAGTACAAACGCACGAGAATTTCGTTAGTCATAAACAGAAGTTCCATTAACATATTTTACTATCTTAAGTGGATAGTTATCATACTAGTGAGTATGGTGCAGTAAAGGCACCATACGCATGCGCCATAGACACACTTGGAACGATGGAGCCACAAAGGTACATAATGTGCCCTAATTTGTGGTTCAATTTGCAAAAGATATAGCATGCATGCCATTTTCACATTTCAAAGTACATAGTGTGAGCTGGCTTTTGTACACGCCAACTAGCAGGATCACCATTCTAAACTGAATTTTAAATAACTTCAGGGCCTATACAAAGGCTGACATGCATTTTCATTACCTTATATTTGTCTTCGGCAAATAACATCCTTATGTCACCCATATAAGATAGGCCGCAAATTTTTGCGTATAGGTCATGCTGCACAAAAAGGGGTCAAGAGAAGAAAGATCAAAACAAATACTTTAGTAACCAAATAATTCATGGTAGTAAACATCAAATCAAAGTTGCCACCAAACCTCTGTGAATTCTTTTGGCAAAAGAAGCAGAGAAGCTGCAGCTGCCATTTTCAGATTAACTGTGTTAACCTTCCTTATATCCCAGTTATCGACAAGAACATGGACCTGTATAAACAAAACAGCAAAAAGATACTCAGATAGTTAAATTTCTCACAGGAACATATGTCAAACGATATAGAGGAAGCAAAGTTGCATCACGAGTAAACTAAAGTAGTCACAGTGAAATTATCCAGACCAGGCAAACAGAAAGTTATGGCATAATTGTAGATATACTCAATCATGTTCCGGTGGCAAACAAGAAGAGGATACACGTACAGGTTTTTGCAGTCGGCCACTTAGGTAGAACTGGTCCCAGGTCAAGATATCCGCCGTCAGGTCCTTCATCGCTACCACCCCATACTTGATCCTCTACACCCACAAAGCAACAATTTGTCACTCAGAACTCAATGCACATTCACATTAACCAAAATACACCGCAATACAATCAAACACAATATCCGTGAAGGTAATCGGCTGGTTGCAGTTACCTTGTCTCCCCACTCGACAAAGGGATTAAAGTAGACCCCGACACCGACACGATCTGCGAGCCAAGTGACCTGAGGTTCCAGTTGACCACCACCAAGAAGCAACAAATGGAACAGTTAGTGAGCCCGTCAATTAACCAGGTGACCAAGCAGATGATATGTTTGGGGACAATGAGAGCGTACGTACGGCTTCGGGGCCACGGCGCGCCATCCAGCTAGAGTAATGTGTGGGGTTCCTCGCCAAGTTCTGCAACCGAACCATGACACTGATAGCATCAAACCAAACAGAGGGAGGGAGGTACAGTTTGACGGGCAGGATAAAGCTACAGAGAAGAGCGTGATGCGGAAAGGAAGGGACTTTGCCGTCCGGGGGTGTAGCTAGCCTACCTCGGAGTGCCACTGGAGGGGGTCGGCGACGCCGAGGATGTAGTCGACCATGGAGGTGCCGTCGGGGCGGGCGTGGGTGAGGGTGGAGCCGTACGCGCAGCAGAAGTCCACCGGCGGGAGGAGGTCCCGGAGCGAGCCGGCCAGGTCCAGGCCCCTTCCGGCCGCCGCCTCCATCTGGCCGCGCCGGGCTGCACGGAGGTGGAGATGCCGGAGCAGGAGCAGCAGATGGGCGGGCGGGCGGGCGGTGGAGGCCGGCGTCGATTTCGGAGCAGAGGGGCGGAGGATCTAGGCAGGGGGGGAACGGCGCGCCGTCGGGCGGCTAACCGCGCGGGGGAACAACGGCGGCGGCGGCGGCGCGTGCGTGCGGCGTGGGCACGTTCAGTCAGGTGCGCGCTATGAAAGAGCGAGTTTTTCTTTCTGGTTTACGTGCAGATATAGATATACTACAGTACATATCTTGTGAATCCGTCTCGTATACTGTATCCGTGTGCCCCTTTGCTCTCAGCCCCACGATCAAAATCGTGCGTCTTTGACAGATTTTGTAGTAATTGTACACCAACACGTCCGGCCCCTTGGGATCCGAGTGCGTCGTGCGCCGAAGCCGACCACGCATACTTTCAGGGACAAAGACAACATCATAAGTTTCAGGTAACACAGCACAGAAATTCAGTCCTTGCATTTTGGATATACAACACAATGTGTGGCTGTTGTATGAAAGGCTAATCGTGTAGCCGTGTGTAGTAATATGGAGCCAATCCATAACGTGCAAAATGCACATGTCCCAGGGAGGATTCGGTACACCAAAGAAGAACACAAACATGCCTCTTTCTGTAAGTTCAGTTTTCACTAACAATTGAAACTGTTTAATTCAATGAGCTACGCATGAATGTGTGTATCATGGTTTGTTCTTGACATTGTCTTTTACACCTGAATGTGATGAGCATTTGAAGCCTAAAATAGGTACAGCATTTGAGGGACCCGAGGCCGTGGAGAAGTTCTGCAAGGCATAGGCACATCAATCGGACTTTGCAGTTTGTATCGGACAGCAGAAGAAGATTGACAATAAGGTGGTCCACACTAAGCGCTTTATGTGTAATAGGGAAGGATTCAAGTCAAAAGATACTAAGGAGACTGGTGACCCCTTGAGAAAAAGGTGTAAGCAGACAAACACACGATGCGGTTGTGATGCCCATACCTTTGTTAGACTTTGTGGGAATAACACCTACAAGATAGACTCATGGGTCGAGCACCATGTCCATGGTCTTGTATTGCCTAATAAGTGTCATTTGATCAGATCGAATCGCAGGGTTAGTGAGAGGGCAAAGAATACCCTATATACATGTCATAAGGCAAGCATTGGAACCTCCCAGACATACAGTCTACTACAAGTTAGTGAGGGCGGGATTCCGAATGTTGGGTGCACGAAGAGGGGCTTGCAGAATTACTACCGCGGACTCGGGTATAAAATCAGAGATGCGGATGCTCAAATGCTACATGCACTGGGGCTGCCCTTTTTATGCGGATGCTCAAATGCTTGTGGCCCGACTAGCTAGAAAGCAGAAAGTGAATTCAGCACTTTTCTATGATTTTTGATGTGGATGATGATGGGAAGTTGATGCATGTGTTCTGGGCTGATGCCACAAGTAGAAAGAACAATAGTCACTTTGGTGATGTGTCATCCTTTGATTCTACATACACCACTAATCAGTACAACATGATATATGCATCATTTACATGGGTCAATCATCACTTACAAAGTGTATTTTTTGGTGCCGGATTCTTAGCAGATGAGAAGAATGAGTCATGCATTTTATTTCAGACCCTCCTAAGAGCAATGGGAGGGGTAGCACCTTGATGTCTACTACACAATGTTCTTCTTATAGACGTTGTTGGGCCTCCAAGTGCAGAGATTTGTAGGACAGTATCAAATTTCCCTCAAGTGGATGACCTAAGGTTTATCAATCCGTGGGAGGCGTAGGATGAAGATGGTCTCTCTCAAACAACCCTGCACCCAAATAACAAAGAGTCTCTTGTGTCCCCAACACACCCAATACAATGGTAAATTGTATAGGTGCACTAGTTCGACGAAGAGATAGTGATACAAGTGCAATATGGATGGTAGATATGGGTATTTGTGATATGAAAATATAAAAACAGCAAGGTAGCAAGTGGTAAAAGTGAGCACAAACGGTATTGCAATGCGTTGAAACAAGGCCTAGGGTTCATACTTTCACTAGTGCAGGTTCTCTCAACAATAATAACATAGTTGGATCGTATAACTATCCCTCAACATGCAACAAAGAGTCACTCCAAAGTCACTAATAGCGGAGAACAAACGAAGAGATTATTGTAGGGTACGAAACCACCTCAAAGTTATTCTTTCTGATCGGTCTATCCAAGAGTCCGTAGTAAAATAACACAAAGCTATTCTTTCCGTTCAATCTATCATAGAGTTCGTACTAGAATACCACCTTAAGACACAAATCAACCAAAACCCTAATGTCACCTAGATACTCCAATGTCACCTCAAGTATCGGTGGGTATGATTATACGATATGCATCACACAATCTCAGATTCATCTATTCAACCAACACAAAGAACTTCAAAGAGTGCCCCAAAGTTTCTATCAGAGAGTCAAGACGAAAACGTGTGCCAACCCCTATGCATAAGTTCACGAGGTCACAGAACTCACAAGTTGATCACCAAAACATACATCAAGTGGATCACGTGATATCCCATTGTCACCACAGATAAGCACATGCAAGACATACATCAAGTGTTCTCAAATCCTTAAAGACTCAATCCGATAAGATAACTTCAAAGGGAAAACTCAATCCATTACAAGAGAGTAGAGGGGGAGAAACATCATAAGATCCAACTATAATAGCAAAGCTCGCGATACATCAAGATTGTGCCGACTCAAGAACACGAGAAATAGAGAGAGAGAGAGAGAGAGAGAGAGAGAGAGAGAGATCAAACACATAGCTACTGGTACATACCCTCAGCCCCGAGGGTGGACTACTCCCTACTCGTCATGGAGAGCGTCGGGATGATGAAGATGGTCACCGGAGAGGGATTGCCCCCTCCGGCAGGGTGCCGGAACGGGTCTAGATTGGTTTTCGGTGGCTACGGAGGCTTCTGGCGGCGGAACTCCCGATCTATTCTGCTCCTCGATGTTTTTAGGGTATACGAGCATATATAGGCAAAAGAAGTCGGTCAGGGGAGACACGAGGGGCCCACGAGGGTGGGGGCGCGCCTCCCTGCCTCGTGGCTTCCTCGAAGCTTCCCTGACGTCTACTCCAAGTCTCCTGGATTGCTTCCATTCTAAAAATAACTCTTCCGAAGGTTTCATTCCGTTTGGACTCCATTTGATATTCCTTTTCTTAGAAACATTGAAATAGGCAAGAAAACAACAATTTGGGTTGGGCCTCCGGTTAATAGGTTAGTCCCAAAAATAATATAAAAGTGTATAATAAAGCCCATAAACATCCAAAACAGATAATATAATAGCATGGAACAATCAAAAATTATAGATACGTTGGAGACGTATCACACCTACACTCATCATAACCAATGAAGCCGCTAGCATCAAGAATGGTATTGATGAAGTTCTTCCGACCACTGTGCATAGGTCGTGCATGTGGCATATAATGGAAAGGGTGCCCGAAAAGGTTGGACCTTTGATTATAGAAGATTCTGAATTTTGGACAAGATTGGGGTTCAGAAACTCCAACTGAGTTTGAGTCACAATGGAATTCCATCATTAAAGATTTTGGGTTGGAGGAAAATGAGTCGTTGGCTAAGAGTTTTAGCATCCGAGATAAGTGGATACCGGCCTAGTTTATGGATATATCTCAAGCGGGCATTCTCCGAACCACTTCAAGGTCAGAAAGTGCAAATTCTTTTTTTTTAATCGTTTCATTCATCGAAGGCTCGCATTTTTTTAGTTCCGGCTTAGATTTGACACGGCTTTAGAATGCCAACGTCAGGAAGAATTAATGGCAGATAATAGAAGCATACATACCACCCCACGACTCTTTACACCATGGCCAATGGAGAAACAAGGTAGTGAGGTATTCACGTATGAGGTGTTTGAGAAATTTCAGCTACAAGGTATTGCTATTAGAGACCATTGTTGTGTTCACGGTATTACACAAGGTGTGGGGGTAAAAAATGTGACCCTGAGAGGTCGATCTGGTAAGGTTAGAGATGTCAACTATGACACTACAACCATGGTAGCGAATTGTTTAAGTGTTGAGGATTGAGAGTTATTTGAGTCACTCGGTATTCCATGTCGACATATTATCCAAGTGTTGAGGATTGAGATCCAAGCTTCCCAACTACTACATTATGAAAAGATGGCGGAAAAAGTGCAAAAGGTAAAATTATAATAATGCATGCCCACTGATTTTTTATTGTTACTCCAAAATAATAATGTCTAACAATCTTTTTACCTTTGCAGGGAGAATGTTTATGATGAACAAGGGAACCTACTAGAAGAAAAGCCGACTGATTCACTCGATGTGGCCACGAGAAAGAAGATTTCAATTGTACGCGATAAGATGGAAGAGCCGATTCAAAAGGCAGAGCACTTAGTTGAAGGCATCTACTTCTTAACATCAAGTGTGTTGAACATTGATGTGCTAAACAATGGATCCAAAGACCTTACGGGATGCTGCCTCAGGTCTTAAATTTGAGAACATGGATGATCCAATCGAACTTCCAGATCAGAATCTGGCCACGTTTGTATGAGTATGTTCAAATGCATCAACAAATTTGGCATCTAGCAACTCATGAGCAACTGAAAGAAGATTTGATTGAGCATTTCTAGGCGGTTAAAGGGGACAACTAGTTCATATGTGCCAGTTGAATTCAAGTTTGAACTACTTTAATTTGCAAACTTTGTTAGATTGCACTATTTAAATTAGAACTACTATCGCACTTGAACATTTTTTAGATAAACTACGTTTTGATATGCAATTATTTTGAGCTTGCGGGTTTTGAAAAAAAGAGGTGAATGTTTGTGGATACCGTTGGATGGCCGGCTCTCACATTAGTGTCCGTGAACTGGTCCTCACTGGTCCGCGGACGAATGCGGTGTCCGGTTTAAGTGTCAGTGTTGGAGATGCCCTTAGCGGATTAGATTTCCTTTATACCTTATTGAAGGAAATATGCCCTAGAGGCAATAATAAAGTTATTATTTATTTCCTTATATCATGATAAATGTTTATTATTCATGCTAGAATTGTATTAACCGGAAACTTAGTACATGTGTGAATACATTGACAAACAGAGTGTCACTAGTATGCCTCTACTTGACTAGCTCGTTGAATCAAAGATGGTTAAGTTTCCTAGCCATAGACATGAGTTGTCATTTGATTAATGGGATCACATCATTAGAGAATGATGTGATTGACTTGACCAATTCTGTTAGCTTAGCACGATGATCATTTAGTTTGTTGCTACCGCTTTCTTCATGACTTGTACATGTTCCTCTGACTATGAGATTATGCAACTCCCGAATACCGGAGGAACACCTTGTGTGCTACCAAACATCACAATGTAATTGGGTGATTATAAAGGTGCTCTACAGGTGTCTCCGATGGTACTTTTTGAGTTGGCATAGATCGAGATTAGGATTTGTCACTCCGATTGTTGGAGAGGTATCTCTGGGCCCTCTCGGTAATGCACATCACTATAAGCCTTGCAAGCAATGTGACTAATGAGTTAGTTGCAGGATGATGCATTACAGAACGAGTAAAGAGACTTGCCAGTAACGATATTGAACTAGGTATTGAGATACCGACGATCGAATCTCGGGCAAGTAACATACCGATGACAAAGGGAACAACGCATGTTGTTATGCGGTTTGACCGATAAAGATCTTCGTAGAATATGTAGGAGCCAATATGATCATCCAGGTTCCGCTGTTGGTTATTGACCGGAGATGAGTCTTGGTCATGTCTACATAGTTCTCGAACCCGTAGGGTCCGCACGCTTAACGTTCTGTGACGATCGGTATTATGAGTTTATGTGTTTTGATGTACCGAAGGTTGTTCGGAGCCCCAGATGAGATCAGGGAGATGACGAGGAGTCTTGAAATGTTTGAGACGTAAAGATCGATATATTGGAAGGCTATATTCGGACATCGGAAAGGTTCTGAGTGGTTCGGGTATTTATCAAAGTACTGGAGAGTTATGGGAATTCGCCGGGGAGTTTAATGGGCCTTATGGGCCTTAGTGGAAAGAGAGGAGGGGCTGCCAGGGCAGGTCACACGCCCCCTTCCCCTCTGGTACGAATTGGACTAGGAAGGGGGGTGGCACCCCCTTTCCTTCTCCCTCGCTCGCCTCCTCCCTAGTTATAACATATCTCATTTTTGCCTGAAAGTCAAAGAAAGTAGGAGCAGTGAGAGCAATATGGACAGCGCGACGTCTGTCAAAGATTAGTCGGTACTGGAGGGATTGCTCATTCCTCTCAACAAACTGATGGCGAACCATAGCATTACAATCTAGATAAGCAGGAGGTAACTCCATATCATTTCCATGTATAGGCACATCAAGATAATTAGCTACACGAGTTGCATAAATTCCACCAAACAAATCTCCACTTACACTGTTGTGATGCAATCTCCATGCAACAATGGCCCCCAAATTATATTGTTTATCACCTAACACCGGACTTTTGAGGACACTAAGATCTGGAACGCACATGTGTCAAGCCTCATCTTTACCGTTAATGCATCTACCTATAAAGAGAGCATAATAATGTATGGAAAGAAAGTGAATGCTCCCTATGGTAGCTTGTGTGATTTCTCTAGATTCCCCCACAGTGATACTAGCAAGAAAATCTTTATATTCAGATTTGCGAGGTTCACTAACATTGCCCCATTGCGGGAGTTTACAAGCAATATTAAAATCTTCTAGGTCCATGGTATATGATTTATCATATAAATCAAATAAAATAGTGTGAGAGTTGCGCGAGGATGTAAATTTAAACCTTCTCACAAAGTAATCAGTTAGGTAGTGGTATTGCGGGCACTTATCTGACACGAAGCCCTCAAGATCAGCATTACGCACATGTGCGTCAAATTCATCCTTGATGCCTGCATGGACCATAAGCTCCTCTGACGAACATTCACAAGCCAACACTTGAGCTTCCCTCAGTGGTTCATAATCCGGCTCACGTATCGCGAGCCTCGGTCCTTGCTTCCTGATACGTCCATTCTGCATCATGCTTTTATATTGATATTTATCGCATTATGGACTGTTATTTCACTTTATGTCACAATACTTATGGCTAGTCTCTCTTATTTTACATGGTTTACATAAGGAGGGAGAATGCCGACAGCTGGAATTCTGGTCTGGAAAAGGAGCAAATATTAGAGACCTATTCTGCGCAACTCCAAAAGTCCTGAAACTCCACGAAACATCTTAAAAGAAATAAAGAAAAATCCACGCCAAAGATGAAGGCCAGGGGGCCCACACCCTGCTCACGAGGGTGGGGGGCGCCCCCCCTAGGGCGCTCCCCCTACCTCGTGGGCCCCCTCATGGCTCTCCGACGTCCATCTTCTCCTATATGAGGTCTTTTGATGAGAAAAAAATAAGAAGGAACTTTTCGGGATGAGACTCTGCCGCCACGAGGCGGAACCTTGGCGGATCCAATCTAGAGCTCCGGCAGAGCTGTTCTGCCGGGGAAACTTCCCTCCGGGAGGGGGAAATCATCACCATCGTCATCACCAACGCTCCTCTCATCGGGAGAGGGCAATCTCCATCAACATCTTCACCAGCACCATCTCATCTCCAAACCCTAGTTCATCTCTTGTATCAATTTCTTGTCTCAAAATCTGGGATTGGTGCTAGTAGGTTGCTAGTAGCGTTGATTACTCCTTGTAGTTGATGCTAGTTGGTTTATTTGGTGGAAGATCTTATGTTCAGATCCTATATGCATATTATTACCCCTCTGATTATGAGCATGAATATGCTTTGTGAGTAATTACGTTCGTTCCTGAGGACAAGGGAGAAGTCTTGCTATGAGTAGTCATGTGAATTTGGTATTCGTTTGATATTTCGATAAGATGTATGTTGTCTAGCCTCTAGTGGTGTTATGTGAACGTCGACTACATAACACTTCACCATTATTTGGGCCTAGAGGAAAGCATTGGGAAGTAATAAGTAGATGATGGGTTGCTAGAGTGACAGAAGTTTAAACCCTAGTTTATGCGTTGCTTCGTAAGGGGCTGATTTGGATCCATATGTTTCATGCTATGGTTAGGTTTACCTTAATACTTTTGTTGTAGTTGTGGATGCTTGCAATAGAGGTTAATCATAAGTGGGATGCTTGTTCAAGTAAGAACAACACCCAAGCACCGGTCCACCCACATATCAAATTATCAAAGTATCGAACGCGAATCATATGAACGTGATGAAAACTAGCTTGACGATATTCCCATGTGTCCTCGGGAGCTCTTTTCCTATTATAAGAGTTTGTTCCGGCTTGTCCTTTGCTACAAAAGGATTCGTCCATCTTGCTGCACTTTATTTACTTTTGTTACTTTTTGCTCGTTACAATTTACCCTATCACAAAACTATCTGTTACCACTTATTTCAGTACTTGCAGAGAATACCTTGCTGAAAACCGCTTATCATTTCCTTCTGCTCCTTGTTGGGTTCGACACTCTTACTTATCGAAAGGACTACGATAGATCCCCTATACTTGTGGGTCATCACTTCCTTGAGGAACCACCTTGGTACATTTTCCTGAACATTTTTCTTCCTCTGAAAAATTTCTGAAATTTTTAGTGACTCAAAATAAAAGTGAACCAAACTTAACAAAATTAATAGTAACTACTCCCACAAGTGTCTAGAGACTATATCATGCATTAGAACTACTTGGGACCATATAAATTTGACATGCAAGCTCAAGAACAGGGTCGCTTAAGTAGCAAAAATTTCCAATAAATAAAGCACTAGAACAAAAACTAATTGGACCACTGGAGGAGTCACATACCGAATAACAATCTCCCCAAATAGTTTTGTGAATGGAGCTTTGAGCAAGGAGATCAAAAATGGCAGCAAGATGAGCTAGAACACGAGTTTGAGCTATGGGAGGATTTTTTCCTAGAGGAAGACGAAGTGAATGGGTTCTGAAATAAGTGGAGGGGGCCACATGGGGCCCACGAGGCAGGGGGCGCCCCCCGGGGGGTTGGGCATGCCGTAGACCCTCGTGGCCAGGTGGTGTGGCCCCCAGGTGTGTTCTCAGTGCCAAATATTCTTGAATATTCTACAAAAAATAATATTTCATTTTGGTGCATTTGGAGAACTTTTATTTTGGGGGTATTTTTTATTGCAGGGATAATTCAGAAAACAGACAGAAAATATTATTATTGCTTTATTTAATCTAAATAACAGAAAGTAAAAGGAGAGTACACAGAGTTGTGCTTTCTAACTTCATCCATCTCATGCTCATCAAAAGGAATCCATCAACAAGGTTGATCAAGTCTTGTTAACAAAATCTTTCCGAATAACATGAAACCGAAGAATTTTCGAATAACACTATGTTACCTCAACGGGGATATGCTTGTCCCCAACAATAAGAATATCATATTTCTTCTTGACAGTAGTAGAGGAAATTCAGAACCTCCAATAATAATTGTTGAATTTTTTTCCAATAGAATTAATACTATGGACTTGAGGCTGTTTCTTCGAAAAGTGCACCATATGTTCATTACCATTAACATGAAAAGTGACATTGCCTTTGTTGCAATCAATAACAGCCCCTGCAGTATTCAAAAAGGGTCTACCAAGAATAATAGACATACTATCGTCCTCGGGAATATCAAGAATAACAAAGTTCGTTAAAATAGTAATGTTTGCAACCACAACAGGCACATCCTCATAAATACCGACAGGTATAGTTGTTGATTTATCGTCCATTTGCAAAGATATTTCAGTAGGTGTCAACTTATTCAAATCAAGTCTGTGATATAAAGAGAGAGGCATAACACTAACACCGGCTCCAAGATCACATAAAGCAGTTTTAACATAGTTTCTTTTAATAGAGCATGGTATAGTTGGTACTCCTGGATCTCCTAGTTTCTTAGGTATTCCACCTTTAAAAGTATAATTGGCAAGCATGGTGGAAATTTCAGCTTCTGGTATCTTTCTTTTATTTGTAACAATATCTTTCATATACTGAGCATAAGGATTCATTTTAAGCATATCACTCAAAAGCATACGCAAAAAGATAGGTGTAATCATTTCAGCAAAGCGCTCAAAATCCTCATCATCCTTTTTCTTGGATGGTTTAGGAGGAAAAGGCATGGGTTTCTGAACCCATGGTTATTTTTCTTTACCATGCTTCCTAGCAACGAAGTCTCTCTTATCATAACGTTGATTCTTTGATTGTGGGTTATCAAGATCAACAGCAGGTTCAATCTCTACATCATTGTTATTGCTAGGTTGAGCATCAACATGAACATCATCATTAACATTATCACTAGGTTCATGTTCATTACCAGATTGTGTTTCTGTTGGTGAACGTTGTAATTTCAAAAATTTCCTACGCACACACAAGATCATGGTGATGCATAGCAACGAGAGGGGAGAGTGTCGTCTACGTACCCTCGTAGACCGTAAGCGGAAGCGGTATGACAACGCGGTTGATGTAGTCATACGTCTTCGCGATCGACCGATCCTCAGTACCGAACGTACGGCACCTCCGTGTTCAGCACACGTTCAGCTCGGTGACGTCCCGCGAACTCATGATCCAGTAGAGCTTCTGGGAAGAGCTTCGTCAACACGACGGTGTTGATGAAGCTACCGACGCAGGGCTTCGCCTAAGCACGCACACGGCTAAGAGATCAATGATCAATTGTTGTGTCTCCAAGGGGTGCCCCCTCCCTGTATATAAATGAGTGGAGGAGGGGGAGGGGGCCGGCCTCCTATGGCATGCCCCATGAGGAGTCCTACCCCCATCGGGAGTAGGACTCCCCCTTCCAAGTAGGAGTAGGAGAGGAGAAGGAAGGGAGAGAAGGAGAGAAGGAAAGGGGGGCGCCGCCCCCCTCCTTGTCCAATTCGGACTAGAGGGGGAGGGGGCGCGTGGCTGCCCTGGCTGCCCCTCCTCTTCTCCCACTAGGGTCCATTAGGCCCAATATACTCCCCGGGGGGTTCCGGTAACCCCCGGTACTCCGGTATATGTCTGAAACCTCCCGAAACACTTCCGGTGTCCGAACATAGTCGTCCAATATATCGATCTTTATGTCTCAACCATTTCGAGACTCCTCGTCATGTTCATGATCATATTCGGGACTCCGAACTACCTTCGGTACAGCGAAACACAAAAACTCGTAATACCGATCGTCATCGAACTTTAAGCGTGCGGACCGTACGGGTTCGAGAACTATGTAGACATGACTGAGACATGTCACCGGTCAATAACCAATAGCGGAACCTGGATGCTCATATTGGTTCCGACATATTCTACGAAGATCTTTATCGGTCAAACCGCATAACAACATACGTTGTTCCCTTTGTCATTGGTATGTTACTTGCCCGAGATTCGATCGTCGGTATCTCAATACCTAGTTCAATCTCGTTACCGGAAAGTCTCTTTACTCGTTCTGCAATGCATCATCCTGTAACTAACTCATTAGTCACATTGCTTGCAAGGCTTGTAGTGATGTGCATTACCGAGAGGGCCCAGAGATACCTCTCTGACAATCGGAGTGACAAATCCTATTCTCAATCTATGCCAACTCAACGAACACCATCGGAGAGACCTGTAGAGCACCTTTATAATCACCCAGTTATGTTGTGACGTTTGGTAGCACACAAAGTGTTCTTCCGGTAACCGGGAGTTGCATAATCTCATAGTCATAGGAACATGTATAAGTCATGAAGAAAGCAGTAGCAACAAACTAAAAGATCATCGTGCTAAGCTAACGGAATGGGTCAAGTCAATCACATCATTCTCTAATGATGTGATCCCGTTAATCAAATGATGACTCATGTCTGTGGCTAGGAAACTTAACCATGTTTGATTCAATGAGCTATTCAAGTGGAGGCATACTAGTGACACTCTGTTTGTCTATGTATTCACACATGTACTAAGTTTCCGGTTAATACAATTCTAGCATGAATAATAAACATTTATCATGATATAAGGAAATAAATAATAACTTTATTATTGTCTCTAGGGCATATTTCCTTCAGTCTCCCACTTGCACTAGAGTCAGTAATCTAGTTCACATCTTTATGTGATTAGTTCACATCTCCATGTGACTAATACCCAAAGGGTTTACTAGAGTCAATAATCTAGTTCACATCGCTATGTGTTTAACACCCAGAGAGTGATCATGTTTTGCTTTGTGAGAGAATTTTAGTCTACGGGTCTGCAACATTCATATCCGTATGTATTTTGCAAATTTCTATGTCTACAATGCTCTGCACGGAGCTACTCTAGCTAATTGCTCCCACTTTCAATATGTATCCAGATTGAGACTTAGAGTGATCTAGATCAATGTAAAAAGCTTGCATCTACATAACTCTTTACGACGAACTCTTTTATCACCTCCATAACCGAGAAATATTTCCTTAGTCCTCTAAGGATAATTTTGACCGCTGTCCAGTGATCTACTCCTAGATGACCATTGCACTCCCTTGCCAGAATTATGCTAAGGTATACAATAGGACTGGTAAACAGCATAGCATACTTTATAGAACCTAAGACTGAGGCATAGGGAATGATTTTTCATTCTCTTTCTATTTTCTGCTGTGGTCGGGTTTTGAGTCTTTACTCAACTTCACACCTTGCAACACAGGCAAGAACTCCTTCTTTGACTGTTCCATTTTGAACTACTTCAAAATCTTGTCAAGGTATGTACTCATTGAAAAAACTTATCAAGTGTCTTGATCTATCTCTATAGATCTTGATGCTCAATGTGTAAGCAGCTTCACCGAGGTCTTTCTTTGAAAAACTCCTTTCAAATACTCCTTTATGCTTTTCATAAAATTCTACATTCTTTCCGATCAACAATATGTCATTCACATATACTTATCAGAAATGTTGTAGTGCTCCCACTCACTTTCTTGTAAATACAGGCTTCACCGCAAGTATGTATAAAACCATATGCTTTGATCACTTTATCAAAGCATATATTCCAACTCCGAGATGCTTGCACCAGTCCATAGATGGATCGCTGGAGCTTGCTCACTTTGTTAGCACCTTTAGGATCGAAAAAACCTTCTGGTTGCATCATATACAACTCTTATTTAAGAAATCCATTAAGGAATGCAGTTTTGACATCCATTTGCCGGATTTCATAAAATGCGTCAAATGCGAACATGATTCGAACAGACTTTTAAGCATCGATACGAGTGAGAAAATCTCGTCGTAGTCAACACCTTGAACTTGTCGAAAACATTTTGCGACAATTCGAGCTTTGTAGATAGTAACACTACTATCAGTGTCCATCTTCCTCTTGAAGATCCATTTATTTTCTATGGCTTGCCAATCATTGGGCAAGTCAATAAAAGTCCATACTTTGTTCTTTATACATGGATCCCATCTCAGATTTCATGGCCTTAAGCCATTTCGCAGAATCTGGGCTCATCATCGCTTCCTCATAGTTCGTAGGTTCGTTATGGTCTAGTAACATGACTTGCAGAAAGGATTACCGTACCACTCTGGTGCGGACCATACTCTGGTTGTCGTACGAGGTTCGGTAGTAACTTGATCTGAAGTTTCATGATCATCATCATTTAGCTTCCTCACTAATTGGCGTAGAAATCATAAGAACTGATTTATGTGATGAACTACTTTCCAATTCGGGAGAAGGTACAATTACCTCATCAAGTTCTACATTCCTCCCACTCACTTCTTTCGAGAGAAACTTCTTCTCTAGAAAGGATCCACTCTTAGCAATGAATGTCTTGCCTTCGGATCTATGATAGAAGGTGTACGCAACTGTCTCCTTTGGGTATCCTATGAAGACACATTTCTCCGATTTGGGTTTGAGCTTATCAGGATGAAACTTTTTCACATAAGAATCGCAACCCCAAACTTTAAGAAACGACAACTTTGGTTTCTTGCCAAACCACAGTTCATATGGTGTCGTCTCAATGGATTTAGATGGTGCCCTATTTAACGTGAATGTAGCTGTCTCTAATGCATAACCCCAAAACGATAGTGGTAAATCGGTAAGAGACATCATAGATTGTACCATATCTAATAAAGTATGGTTACGATGTTCAGACACACCATTACGTTGTGGTGTTCTGATACGTCTCCATCGTATCTACTTTTCCAAACACTTTTGCCCTTGTTTTGGACTCTAACTTGCATGATTTGAATGGAACTAACCCGGACTGGCGCTGTTTTCAACAGAATTGCCATGGTGTTATTTTTGTGCAGAAATAAAATTTCTTGGAATGACCTGAAAGTCAACGGAGAATTATTTTGGAATATATAATAAATACTGGAAGGAAGATCCATGTCATGGGGGCCTCCACCTGTCCACGAGGGTGGGGGCGCGCGTGCCCCCCTAGGCGCGCCCCCTGCCTCGTGGGCCCCCTGACGCTCCACCGACCTCAACCTGGACTCCATATATTCACTTTCAGGGAGAAAAAAACCAGGGAGAAGGATTCATCGCGTTTTATGATACGGAGCCGCCGCCAAGCCCTAAACTCTCTCGGGAGGGCTGATCTGGAGTCCGTTCGGGGCTCCTGAGTGGGAATCCGTCACCATCGTCATCATCAACCATCCTCCATCACCAAATTCATGATGCTCACCACCGTGCGTGAGTAATTCCATCGTAAGCTTGCTGGACGGTGATGGGTTGGATGAGATTTATCATGTAATCGAGTTAGTTTTGTTAGGGTTTGATCCCTAGTATCCACTATGTTCTGAGATTGATGTTGCTATGGCTTTGCTATGCTTAATGCTTGTCACTAGGGCCCGAGTGCCATGATTTCAGATCTGAACCTATTATGTTTTGATCAATATATGAGAGTTCTTGATCCTATCTTGCAAGTCTATTGTCACCTATTATGTGTTATGATCCATTAACCCCAAAGTGACAATAATCGGGATACTTACCGGTGATGACCGTAGTTTGAGGAGTTCATGTATTCAGTATGTGTTAATGCTTTGGTCCGGTACTCTATTAAAAGGAGGCCTTAATATCCCTTAGTTTCCGCTAGGACCCCGCTGCCACGGGAAGGTAGGACAAAAGATGCCATGCAAGTTCTTTTCCATAAGCACGTATGACTATATTCGGAATACATGCCTACATTACATTGATGAATTGGAACTAGTTTTGTGTCACCCTAGGTTACACTACAAAAAAAGACACATTCGTGACATTTTGGGCCGAACGAAATTTTTTTCTGTCATACATATGACACTTCTATGATGATAATTGTGACAAAACCCGGTATCATCATAGATGTGGTGGGCTCCTACTTCTATGACAAAAAATCATGACAAAAAATGGTCTTTTCATCCTGGGCGGGCCGGAGATGCAGCTGCATGACATTCTTTGGGCCGTCCATGACGGAAAAAACCGTGGTAGAAGCGAGGGCGAGGAAAATTTCGGGGAGTTCCCGATTACGGTGGGAGGTCGGGGCCGAGCGATGCGCGTTTCTCTCGTACACGTACACGCGTGTGTGCGAGGCGTTGGCTCTAACTGAACCCAAGCGAGGCATTGGGCTCTAACTGAACTCGAGCGATTGCAGTGCAGGCTATGCGTTACTGAACCCGAGCGATCGATAAATGGCTGTTAACTGAACGCGATCGAGCGATTCCTTCGCTATTGCTGCTATCTGAAGCCGATCGATGCTGCCTCTGGGATGAACAGTGAGCGTTGCGGGGGGTTTTGGATGAACAGTGAGCGGTGGCGTTGCCTCTGGATGAACATGACCCTGTGGTGTGGTGGAGGGCTGGATGAACAGTAGACGATGGAGGGGTGCCCGCAGAGGGGTGGTTGAACAGGACCCCGTGGTGCGGAGGGCTGGATGAACAGTAGACGATGGAGGGGTGCTCGTGGAGAGGTGGCTGAACAGGACCCCGTGGTGTGGAGGGCTGGATGAACAGTAGACGGTGGAGGGATAGTTGAACAGTAGCCGGTGGAGTAGCGCGCGGTGGAACCTGGATGAACAAGAGCCCGTGGAGGCTGGAGGAGGTCGACTGTGGAGATGAACAATATCCCGTGGAGTCCCGTTTTGCGGTACACCACACCCCTCCCGATGAAGAGGACCCCCGTTTCGACCGTAGCGCTCCAACACAAGTCCGTTTCGTCTGTTTTGCGGTACGCCACACCCCTCCCGATCAACAGGACCCCCGTCTCAACCGTAGGAGGTCCATTTCGTCCGTTTTGCGGTACGTCACACCCCTCCCGATGAACAGGACCCCCGTTTCGACCGTAGGAGGTCCATTTCCTCCGTTTTGCGGTACGCCAGACCCCTCCCGATCAACAGGACCCCGTTCCAAACGTAGGAGGTCCGTTTCCTCCGTTGTGCGGTACGTCAGGCCTCGTTTCCATTGCCTGTTCCGTCCAAGCCCTCCCGATGAACACGACCACGCATTTCGTTCCGACCCAGCCGGTTGGCTCCCACGCGTTCCGTTGCCTCCCGATGAACATGATGCATTCCGTTGCCTCTCCATGAACACGACGCATTCTGTTGCCTCCCCATGAACATGACGACGACGCTGTTTCTCCGTTCTGACCTAGCCATGTACACGAGCTCTGGCCATACGTATGCGCGAGTAGGCGTTCGAGACCCCGCCCATATGTACACATACGTGGCCGTATTTTCTTTCTTGCACCCTGGCCGCTGTACGTACGTGTACATGCTACGTGCGCGCCTCTACTACGACATATACGCGCCTCCACTACGACACGTGCACCTCTACATCCACTAGTATATATGTACGTACACGTTCGCGACCAGAATGACAATGCTACGTACACTTCGACCAGGTGGGTCCCGATTGTCAGGCACTTCCTTGCCTGCGAAGATGTAGCTGGTGGGTCCCATCAGTCAGGGGGCGAATCATTTTTTTGCCCGAACGCACTTTCTTGCGTGCGAAGATGTAGCTGATGGGTCCCAGCAGTCAGCGGCAAATGTATTTTTTGTGAAATACGGTGGCCCATCCGGTGGGTCCCCGCTGTCAGGTGGAGGAATAATTATTTTGCACGTAATAAGGAGGCACTTCCTTATTGCGGCCATGGACCCAGCTATCAGCCTCTCCACGTACAGTCCACGTCCAATGGAAGCCGTTCCTTGACCATGTTGACCACGCCGCGCCAAGAGCACCAGGGCGGTGGACGATGGCGAGGCCTAGGAAGGGGACGATGCGGAGCCGGGGAAGACACGGCAGTGGATGCCCACGCGTAGAGGAGCACGAGGGTTCACTGGTTCGCTGCGGTGTGAGGCTACCGTCGCCGCAGAATAACAGGGGGGTGGGTGAGTAGAGGGATGGCCTGACCAGCGGTGGGAGTAGTAGGGGTGGTGAGGCCTCCGCCGCATCACAGCCGGCCACGGGAGGCAGGAGCACGAGGCACGACCGGCGCTGGTTTGGGCGGCTGGAGCAAGAAGACCAGAGGTTGAAGAAGCACTACGGCCGTTGGATGGACATCGTACGGTCACTGGAGCTAGAATTGTGCATATTAACTAAGTTGACAAAGCTCTCCGTCCCCGTCAACGTAGTAGGCCCACAAGTCAGCCCGCCACTATACTTGGTCCCAGCTAACAGGGGGAGTATTCATTTTTTTTGTGCGTAATAAGGAGGCACTTCCTTGCGTGCGAAGATATAGCTGGTGGGTCCGAGCTATCAGCGGCGGTAACATTTTTTTCGCGAAATACAGAGGCCCTTTCGGTGGGTCCCTGATGTCAGGTGGAGGAATCATTATTTTGCGCGTAATAAGGAGGCATTTCCTTGCATGCGGCCGTGGACCCAGCTGTCGGCCTCTCCACGTACAGTCCACTTCAGATGCATGTCGGTCGTTTACCACGTTGACCAGGCCGCACTGAGAGCACCAGGGCGGTGGACGACGGCAAGGCCTAGGAAGGGAATGACACGGAGGCAGGGAAGACTCGGCAGTTGTTTCCCACGCGGAGGGGAGTACGACTATACGAGGGTTTACTGGTTCGTCTGCCATTGCCGGAGAATAACAGCAGGTGTGGGTGAGTGGAGGGATGGCTAGGCCAGCGATGGGAGTACGGTGGGGCGGTGAGGCCTGCGCGACAGCACAGCCGACTGCGGGGAGGAGGGAGCAGGCAGTCCCGTCGGCGCTTGTTTGAGTAGCTGGAGTAGGAAGAGCAGAGATTGAAGAAGCACGACGGCCGTTCAATGGACATCCAACAGTCACTGCTTGTGCGTCAACCTTTTTTTAGAAAAGCCTCAAATCTGTGGAAAACAGCATACAACCCATCTGCCATTATTTCTAATAATTTACAGCCCATTTGCTAATTCTTAAGGTTTTTTGGAGCCCATATTCTTTTTGTTAGCATTACAACCCATATTGTGGCCACAGTTAAAAAATTATATGAAATTTTGTATATTTCGGTGCGGTCTGAACTGTTTTTAATCCCGAAATTTCAACTCACATTCAAACTAATTTTAAAAATAAATGTTATCAATATAAAATCCAATAAATTCTCCACGCATAAAAATTAATGTAATTTAAAATCTCAAAATGAAAAAAAAAAGATATTTGAAACTAATTGCCGGTTTGATGTGTTTTAAAAATATACAGCCCATTTCTCATTACTGATGGGCCATTTTCTCGGCAAGCCGAATGAAAGCTCTCCTTGTCTTGAAAGATTTGCAGCCCAACAGGCCTGATAAAGCGACTTACTTGGCAAATCACAAAAAAACTGAGCTATGGTCGTGGACCCAGCTGTCAGCCTCTCCACGTACAGTACTCTTCCGATGGAAGTCGTTCCTTGACCACGTTGACCACGCCACGCGGAGAGCACCACGGCGATGGACGACGGCGAGGCCTTGAAAGGGGACGACACGGAGCCGGGGAAGACGCGGCAGCGGAAACCCGCGCGGAGAGGAGTACGAGGGTTCACTGGTTCGGCTGCGGTGTGAGGCTGCCGTCGCCGCAGGGCCTGGCCAGCAGTGGGAATAGTAGGGGGCAGTGAGGCCTCCGCGGCAACACAGCCGGCCACGGGAGGCAGGAGCATGCGGCACGACCGGCGCTGCTTTGGGCGGATGGAGCAAGAAGACCAGAGGTTGAAGAAGCACTACGGCCGTTGGATGGACATCGTATGGTCACTGGAGCTAGAATCGTTCATATCGACTAAGTTGACAAATCCCTTCGTCCCCGTCAACTTAGTAGGCCCACAAGTCAACCTCCCACCAAGGTGGGTCCCAGCTAGCCGGGGGAGTATTCATTTTTTGTGCGTAATAAGGAGGCACTTCCGGTGGGTCCGAGCTGACAGCGGGGGGAACGTTTTTCCGCGAAATACGGTGGCCCGTCAGGTGGGTCCCAGCAGTCAGGGGGCAAACATTTTTTTCACAAAATACGGTGGCCCGTTAAGTGGGTCCCTGCTGTCAGTTGGAGGAATCATTATTTTCCACGTAATAAGGAGGCACTTACTTGCTGCGGCCATGGACCCAACTGAGACTCTCCACGTACAGTATACTTCCGATGGAAGTCGTTCCTTGACCACGTTGACCTCGCCGCGTTCTGTTACATGCATGCGTCCATGGGCGTGGTGTGTCCCCATTGTCAGCCTCTCACGTGCAGTCATCTTTCGATGACTCTGGGTTGTTGACCATGTTGACCACACCGTGCCGAGCGCACCCAGACCGGAACGACCCGGAGATGGGGAAGACGGGGCAGTGGAGTCACAGATGGAGAGGAGTGGGAAACTTCACTGGTTCGGGTGCGAGGCAGCATAGCCGCGGTGCCGCCCACGGGAGACAGGAGCAAGAACAGAGGTTGAAGAAGGAGCACGACTATTGGATTAACATCCAACGGCCCATCTGCTAGAATCATTTGTTGATTAAGTTGACAAAGCCGTGCGTACACGTCCGCTTAGTAGGCCCACAAGTCAGTCACCAAATCTGACGGGTCCTAGCTGTCAACGGGATGAATAATTTTTTTCGCAAAACAAGGAGGCACTTCCTTCCGTGCGAAGATACAGCCGGTGGGTCCCAGCTGTCAGGTGGAGGAAACATTTTTTCAGCTTAATAAGGAGGAACTTTCCTTGCGTGTGACCATGGACCTCGTGGGTCCCAGCCGTCAGGCTCTTCACGTACAATCCTCTCCCGATGACTCTCGTTTGTTGACCACGCCGCACCGAACGCAACGAGGCGATAGACGACGGCGAGGCCCTGGACGGGAACGACTCAGAGATGGGAAAACGCGGCAGTGGAGTCGCAGATTGAGAGGAGGAGAAGGGTTATAACTGGTTCTGTTGCGGCGTGGGGCTGTAGTCTGTGGAGAATAATAGGAGGTCTCGAGGGATGGAGGGATAGCCTGGCCGGCGGTGGGGTAGCGCTTCGCAGCGATGTGTGCTAAGCAGAGCCGCTAGCCGCCGGAGGCCGGACCAGGCGGTCCTGGCGACGCTAGAGGAAGAAGACGAGAGATTGAAGGTGCATGCCGGCCGTTGGATATAAATCCAATGGCTGTGGATGACACAATCATTTGTTGACCAAGTTGACAACGCCCTGCGTAGGCTTCGACCTATTGGCCCACATGTCAGCCTGCAAAAATGTGGCATATATTTAACCTATATTTTCTAGAATGTACAGTCCATTTGCTGGGCTAGATGCACAAATAATTTCGCGTAAATCAGACCCATTTATATTTTCTAAGAAATCCCAGCCCATTTGCACTTCCTTGAAATACACGTATTAGATGGGCTCGTTATATATATAATGTTATGTTAGAAGGAGCAATTAATATCAAAGAATAAACTGGAGAGACATATTATATATACATATATAATTAAGAAATTAGCGAGTTATTGCTCAAAATAAAAATGAGTGCGTTATTATTAAATTGGTCCTTAAAATCTTCGCAAGCTTTTGTACGCAATCACCAGGATTTTCCTTGCCTGTGAGTCAAAAACAACCAGGATTTTCCTTGCCAACTTCCATTAAACATTTACTTTTATAAGTTAATAACATGTGGGATGTTTTTATAATGTATATATAAGTCTCTATAAAATATACGATAATAGTAATAATATAAATCTTTCCCTAATAATAAAGTATGGATTGACTCTTTGGGTTCACCGTCACAATACGCTTCTTTCCGTGAATTTACGCTTTCACTTTTTTCCGTTAGTTTTGATCGACAGTCCGTCCAATTGCTGCGAGGCGGTACTAAAAACTTTGTCCATCCAATTGGTCCACGTCCACATTCTCTTATTGGGCCTGCACGCATGTTTCGGCCTGCATGCACGCTTCTGTATCTGTACCTTACCTGATTTTCACACATGTACTCGGAAGTAATCCCACCTCGATTGCTTACATGAAAATCTACCAGTTTATATACCTAGGAAAATTGCATATCAACAACGAGCCTCTTGAACAACAAACACAGAATGAGAACGAAGGGAAATTGTACAACAAAACGGCAGTCCGGCGCGAAGCTGTTCAGTCTGGCGCTCGTTGGAGTGAGGAAGCGGAGGCGCAGCGCGCAGACGCCTATGACGCAGCCTGTTCCACACGCTGGCCACCTCTACACCACGCACGACATGGACACAGCGCGGCGGCAGGGTGGCTTGAGGCTCGTGGTGGACCGGATCCAGTGAGGGGAAGGTCGGATCCGTCGGCTTGGAGAGGGAGGTGTGGAGGAGCACACGGGGCAGAGGGCAGAGGAGGATGGAGGCGGAATGCCGAGGTCGGGTTGTGGACTCGGAGTGGAGGAGCCACGGAGAGGCCCGGGAGCCACCACGGCAGCCACGAGAGCGAGATGGGCCTGGCCATGCTCGGCGGTCGTCAGCCGACTTCGTGTTTCTCTGCTGATGATCCCTGACCACCTGCTGCCCGGGGTTGGCTACATGTTGTTATCTCAGTTTGCTTGGTAGTTTCATTCTTGCTTAAGATTAGACCTAGCCGTGTAGATGAAGATGGACATTGGAGGTACAGTGTTGGCACTGAGACTTGGATAAAAATATTTTTGTATGCACTTCGAGTGGGTCAGTCTATATACGCTTAAATTTTCACATTCAGTTTCCATCAGTTAGACGACAGCAAGGAGATAATGCACTCCTTTTTTCTGAAAAATATCATAAGGGACATGTTTTGGAAGAATGACGAGCCATGTTGGCCGTAGTTGGAGTGAAAGAATTACAACTTTTTTGTGCCAAATAATCAAATATAGCACTGGTTCAGAAAAAAACCGAAACCATGAGAAATGTTGTTGTTGGATGTCAGTGCGCATCATATATCCTCTTGGCCATGCCGGTCATAATAGCAACAACTTTCTTCAGGCTGGTGATGCTCATATTGTCAATCATTGTCACTGTGGTGCCTGAGACAAAAACTCCTAAGGCAGTTTGGTAATTTATGATGTTATTACACCGGAGCACATGTAATGACAGACTCGGTAAAGAAGAATAGAACGTAAGTGTGTGCCATATTTTTTTCCCGTTGCAACGCACGGGCCCTTTTGCTAGTATATATAATGTGGTTAGAAGGGAAAACGTAAATTAGACACAACATTACTTTTATAAGAGACCTGTGTTTTATACCCCATAGTAGGCATACTAACAAGTTCACACACAAATACAACAGAAAAGGTAAACATTCATATCAAACTCAGGTTCACAGGACACGTTCATATTCATAGCCAACATTCACTATCAACAACTCAAAAGATTCATATATACACAAGCTCAACATATCTATGCATCCAAATGATTGATAGATCACACGACAATATTCATACATAATTCACAAAAAGATTCAGATATACACATGTTCAGTATGTTTATGCATCCAAATGATTGAGATCATAGCCAATATGATCCATGGACAAACTTTAATTACCTAGGGTCACTACAAGGATCCGGATCTATTGCAACAAAATTGTTTGTCGCAATACATGCCGATTTGTGGCGATAAGTACCTATCGCCACGAAACAGCATTCGTTGGCAGCCGTTGCGACTGGACACATGGTAATAGGTTATTGCAACGAAAAGACAACTGTGGCAATAAAGTATGCTATTGCAACAGCCATGTGGGAAGTCGCCACATGTTTTCCCGTGGCAACACTCATCTGATGCCACAATTTGCTTTGTGGAGATAGCTTTAATGCAACATGTAACGAATCATGGCAACTGATAGCTCGTGGCGATAGACATTTGTGGCAACAACCTATGCCAACGACCCTTGTTTCATGGTGCATAGTGTTCCGTGGCAATAGGCAATTGTGGCAATAAACTATGGCAATAATCCTTGTTTTCGTGGTATTAGGCATTTTGCCACGAACCGTACACTTGTGGCATTAAGTTATGGCAACAAATATTCCAGTTGTCGTAACAGAAAATTGCAACATACTAGTTTTGGCGGTGATAAATAGGTATCACAACAGGTGAAATTTTTGTAGCGAGAAACTATTGCGACAATTTAAATTTCGTGGTGCTAACATGTGGCAACCAAAAGTGGATTGTGGTAATAGCCTATTGCAACTCAAAAAATAGGAGCATTCAATTACAATATTCAAAACCATACTATAATATGTAGATTCATAAAATTCATAATTCTCATAGCAAATATCCATCAAATGAAACTCAAATTTAATTTAGCCATCCTAATTAAGTGCCAAGACTAAATTGTCCGTGATCAGAGTCGAGTCGAGCTAGTTCTTTGGATCCTGCAATTAAGAAATCAAAAAAAATCTAGTTAATGAGTCCAACATAACATAGGCCATACAATTATTCCAGCCCCATTGTCAAAAAGAGCAGTTGCCACATGTACATGCAACTGATGGATCAGAACATTTGTACAAGTGTAAATGTCTAAAGCATAAGCACATGTACATGTACTAAAATCTTCCACTATTGATTTAAGTTGTGAATCAATCTATAGTTTCATGTCCCTAGCTAGCACATATTCATTTTTCTATGTTGTGACTCGATGCTGCAACAATGCATGGTGAAAGAGAAGAAGCAGCTATTGAAACCAAATATAACCAGACAGAAATGCAATTTCATCTTAACACATAGTAGACAAAGAGTGGTCTTAGAGATAACCTGAAATTTCGAATCAGTACCAAAATACTCAATCATCCATTCCCACTCTTCTAGTAGTAAATCTTCCAGCAGATTAGCCAATCTAGCTACATCTATTTTGTATGCCTTGTAGGTGGAGCTTACAGTTTATCACCAGCCTCTATATCGCTCTTCCGCAATTTTGAGAACTTTTTCTTCTGTTTCTGGTGTACCTTCCAAGTCCCATCTGTCCTATAAAGCATACAACAAATGAATAAACATAAGCAATGCATTATCCATGGTGAAATAAGATAAGACGTGTGAAAAAGGTTGTATGCACTATGATATCAGTAACAATGAGTCGATGGATGGTAATGTGAATGTCCCAATACATCCTCACTCCAATGAGCAGTCTTGAAGGTTTAGCAATTTAACCCATACTAGGATTTTATGCATTATAACAAACTAGCTAGCTTGCACGTGTGTAGCCTTTTGAAGAACTTTTGACTTTTATTCTTGATACCAAACAATTAAAAAATCAAAAAATAAGAACCTAAATTTATTACAAAATTGTATTAATACAGAACATAGTTGAGAAGCTTGTGCTCAAAATCTAGATGAATATATTTCTCATCATTAGTCAATTGACAATATTCAAATGATAAGAAAATTCTATATCTATTCTCTTTGCCTAATCTGATACGACTCTAGGGATGTTGGATTCATTATTATGTCAAGTTTTCAGGTTTCATGAAAATCTTTACATATTTTGCGTTGTAGAGAAAAAAAAGCAACAACAGAAATTCATGCAAACTTCGACTCAAGATAATCTATATGACAAATCTTCTTTCTGAATTCTCTACACTCCATTCTTTGAATTTTCTGAAAAAATAAAGCATGTGAGCTCATGTGTATATATTCGGCTGTGGCAGTAATAGAACCTTTTAACTTCATTGCATTCCGCAGATCGCACATGTTGTTGCAGTTTTCATTACAAATATATCATGTATCGAACATAGATTACTTGACATCGAGTGCTATCGTTCCCACTGATATAACAAACATAAATCCCACTGCTCCCGGTTTGTGCATCCCACAACCATGCTAAAAATAAGTTGTTCTGGCCATCTTCTCTTAGATTTGGTCCTACTGCAGTTAGTAGAAGGATAGACATTGACGATTGTTCTTTTATGTCTAAAAACAAAAAGGAGGTTTATTTCTTGATCAAGGTTGTTCTCACTGCTAAAAAAAGATTCCTCAGAGCCCTTCCAAGTGTTATATCATGCAAAGTAAGGGCAATGATGCCTGCTACGAATTAAAGAGGACACAAATTTGCAAACCAAATAAGCATCACAAGATTTCAGTGAATATAATTAAGCATTTTGCTAAAAAACATGGAAGCGGAAAAGGGCAAATACAATAATTCTTGACCTTTCTATTCCCACATACATAGTTAACATCCATTGTTTGTGTGTGAAAACAAACTACGAAGCATAGCAAGTACCTCATAGATGGGTGTGTTCTTTTACTCGGTTCAGAATAACATGAAGCTAGCGAACATGTTCTTCCCAATTCTTGGAGTTCCAGTTAAAAGCATTCTCAGAAGAAAAAATATTATTAAAGGTTCGGAGTTATTGAATCAACATTGAACCAAATATCTTAAGCTACAAATGTATATAGAATATTCTATAAAGAAAGGTCCATAGCATATTGAAAATACATCCTGCAGACTGGATAGAACAAATTACCTTTGGTGCCTTTCCACCAAGGCGAGTAGCACACTACTCAAGTTCTTTCCTTGCATCATCACATCCTTTGACATTTTTAAACGTCGTAACATTCTGCATACAAAGGATCATGCTGAATATACATATGTTTACTCACTTTTCTGGACTGAACAATTGTACAATCTAATTTACGATTGTTGTTAGTACCATCTAATATCTAAGTAAGATGTACAACACATATGATTGTTATTAGTAGTATTTATTTTACGACGTGCGTTAAAACCAAGCAATTGCACGGTAGTAGTGGCGCTACACTTTCCCTCGATGTGGTTGCGAACCTGTGATGTTAACTTTGAGAACCAAACTGGTTTGATAACTTAAAAAAAGGCCAGGGAATGTAAAGGTCAACTATTGTACCGGAATAATTTACTTTGGGACGAATCCCTCTATTATTATTATGTTGGTGTTGCTTCTACAGCTACAACTAATACATATGGTCTAAAATGTTGTGAAATGCATATTTCTGTCAAGCGTTAGTCCCACCAATTCAAGGATGTGAACGAATTACTTTCAATCTAAAAGCTAAATTAACGCAAAGCTTCCCAGTACAAAAAGTAGTAAATTATCACAATTCACCTTGAGCCCGGAAATGTAGAATTGGTTAAAGAAAATCAAGTAAAAGATTAAGTAGGTGTGTGCAATCTGAATTAAGAGACGCTACCATAGGTATAATCCAGAGCTAATACTTAATCAGAAATACATCCAATGCAATCCCTTGTTTAACCTGCCCAAGCTGCCTCCGCACGGCCACTCTGTAACTCTTCAAGATATCACGGCGACTATGTGCTAGCTTTGCTTCCTTTCGGAGCATTCAAGAACAGATTTACATATATCTCTCATCATTTTAAGTGCAGATTGGCTTATCAGTCACATTATTAAAGCCTAACTTCTTAATGAGCTGCTACAAAGACAACACGCCAGCAATAGCAGATATTCTTCATACCGTTGTTGCTTTACAAATAAAAGAAATATTGTTAGTTTTTGGTTTGATTAGTACTCATACACATACAGTTGCAGAATTATGTAGAGCAGATGTGAATACTAACATGTCATACTGAACTCCTCGTGGCCTTCTAGCTCTGGGTGTCACCATCACGATCACACATGACACATCGTCTTCATCATCCGACATCTTCACAATAAAATCAGAGTAAGAAACATTGTAGTTCTGAACTACATTATGCGAAATTATCAAAAACAGGAGATACTACATTAGCAGTGCATGGCTCCTCCACGTTTAAAGGAGGCAAGCCAGACTTCTATCTTAATTCCCGGGGGAGGGGAGCCATGCGACCAGCCCTGGCTCGACTTCGCCGAACGTAGGAGCCGCCAAGGGAGGGCGCACTGGCCGGGGTTCGCGGCGGGCAGCACCGGGGCGGGCCGGGCGGTGTCGCCCTGTGATGCAGTGAACGGGGCGAGCGAGCGGGTCGGCGCTCGCGAGTCTCGGGCAGCGGACGAGGGGCGGTGGCCGCTGGCCGGGGTCTCCAGCAGCGGGCGAGGGCGACGGCCTCTG